>NC_077231.1:42413571-42680423 GCF_027887165.1 Monodelphis domestica
GTGTTCAGCAGCTCAAAAAAAGGAGAATAGAAGAAATGGCTAGGCTAGGGTGGATCCAGAGTTGAAGATTGGAAGGATATGAACAGCAGAAAAGACAAAAAAGGATGAGAAAGTCAAGGGGAAGAGGCATGCACAGTCCAATCTCTGGATTGTGTATTTAATTCCAACCTAAATAATTTGACCAAGTTTAGCTTAACTCATACCCCTTTCGGAGCAGTTGCAATGTAAAATAAAATAGGGAAACTTATTAAAGCAGATGATTGAAAGTAAGGCTTCAGTTTGGGGTTTTTTGCCTGTGTTTTTTTTTTTTGTGTACTACTATGGTTTAGTACTCTTGTTTGTCTTGTGCTAAATGTAAACATGTATAAAATGTGTATTACAAATGCGGTCCCGGCACTTCCTGAATTTATCATTTTATAAAATGTAACACACCTCGATCAGTGAGAGATGTGAGATATTTTGTGACAGGCAGACAGGACTCTAGGAGGATGCCAAGGAAGAAATCAGTGAGGGATTTTGTGGAGTTGAACTGGGCTTTAAAGAAGAGGCAGGATTTGACTAGAGAGAAAAGTGAGGAGGATATTAGTTGGATCAATTATTTCTGCTCATTTCATTAGACAAATTAATGCTTTTATTTGATTAGAAAAGAACGTATAACTGTAATAGCAAATTAGGTGGTATAGTGGATAGTGCTGGGCTTAAAGTTAGAAAGACTTCTCTTCCTGAGTTCAGCTTCAGACACTTTCTAACTCCTGGGGAAAGACACTTAATCTTGGTTACCTCAGTTTCCTCATCTGTAAAATGAGCTGAAGAAGGAAATGGTGAACCACTCCAGTATCTTGGCCAAGAAAATCCCAAATGGGGTCATGAAGAAGAGTCAGACATGACTGAAAAACAACTGAGCAATAACAATGACAAAGTAGACACAAATAGGAGAATAATCTATACAGTGACCATAACAATGTAAGGAAAACCTTACTGAAAGAAATGAAAACCTTTTAATTCTAGGGCCATTGAGCGGGGCATGCCTCTCTCCTATCTACAGAAAGATGATTTGAAGATAGATGTGAAATGAGACTGTGTTAACAGGTGACCAGTGTGTTAGCTTGTTTGGATTGGAACTAATTCTCTCTGAAAAGGAAAGTATGCTATTGAAAAAGAGGCCAAGAAAGGCGGAGGGTTACTGGGAAGTAACTGAGAAAAAAGGCAAAAATAAAGTAACTGTTTAAAAGTGCTATTAAAATTTAAAAAAAGAAAGAAAATATATTTTTAGTGGAAAAAAGATTTAAGGAGGTAGTTTGAGAGGGGGAGGGCTCATGGGTCTCTGAACTGGAAGGGGCCTTAGATATTATCTTATTCAACATGCCCATTTTACAGATAAGATAATGAAGTCCTGAGAATCACAAAATCTCAGAGGTCATCCCAAAGAGAATTTACTTTCTAATGTAATTAAAAAATGGACATCCAGCCTTTGCTTAAATAACTTTAATGAGGGGTGCCCACGACCTCCTAAAACAGTCTATTGCACTTTAGGACAGAGTTCAAGTTTTTTCCTCATCTGGCACTGAAATCTGCTCCTTGCCAACTTCTGCCCATTGCTCCAAATTCTGACTTCTGGGGTTCAGGCAGACTAGGTCTAAGAAGAAGTTTAACTTGGTCTTGTGAAGACAGAATAGAATTGGTGCCATCTGAGAAGAGAGGACAGAAAAGAAAAAAGGAGAAAATGCATGAGTTATAACAGACTATAAGGGAGAAATGAGCTCCCTTATAAATAAATGCTATATAGCAAAAAAGACTGAATCATGTAAGGAATTTAAATTTGCTGCAGGGAGCAATGAGGAGCACCAGAAAGTCGATTAATTGGCTCTCAGAAGAAAGGGAAATTATAAGGTATCATAAACGATTTCCCCAAATTTTAAAGAAAAACATATTTTGACACTTTAAACAGTAGGTACAATAAGAGCTACAAAATCTTCCTGAGGGAAATAGCTAAATGGGTAGGTTTCATACCAAAATAAATCAAAATGTATTTATGTTGACTGCATTTCCTGATGTCAAGCTTCACCTTTTGGCTCAAATAGTTAAAGACAAAGTAATGTTTTAAGAAATCTATTTGTAAGATCTCCCAAAGGGGATATCTACAAATTTTATTTGTTGAAAATCTTTCTCTAGGTTTCTTTTATAGTATGTGTTTATGTTTATATATGTCAGAAATACTTTTATATATTTCTTATACATAATATATATATATTATATGTATATAAATACTGTTTATATATGTCAGAAATACTTTTATATATTTCTTATATATAATTTATATATATATATATATAATATGTATATAAATACTGTTTATATATGTCAGAAATACTTTTATATATTTCTTATATATAATTTATATATATATATTATATGTGTATAAATACAGAAATACCCATTGTGGTGTCGATAGATTGCAGATTGGCATAAGAAATTAAATGGGAATTTGAGGGAGTTTTGCAGAAGCCACAGATGGCATGTGAAGGCCAGCAGACAACACAGAAAAAGTTTAGAAATTTAGAAATGCATAAAATATATGTATAGTATTGTATTAAGTCAACACATTTTCTTTTTAATTCCATAAATATAGACAATTTCTTTTTTTAAAGCTAAAATAAGTAAAAAGCTAAAGTTTGCAAAAAGAATATGAAAGCCAGCAGACAACATGTAAAGGCTAGAAATGTAAAAATATCTCCAATGTTTAGTAACTCATGCATGCATATAAGGTGCTGCAAACACCCCAGAAAAGAAAAAGAAAAAAATTCAGAGGGAGGAAGAGAAAGTCAAGAAATTTTACAAGGATCTTCCTGATCATGGGGGCACCGTGTCAAGTCCCACAACGTGCAAGGGATACCCTTATATACTTTAAAAGTTTCCTTTATTATACTTGTAAACTGGATTGCCAACTCTACAATCTGTGTACAAAATGAAGGTAGTGCATTCCAGTACTATATAACAATGTACAGTGCTATATGTTAGAGTGACAATGTCCCTCATTTGTCCCATCAATGGCTCTTAGCCCTAATTTAACAACGAGACTATGATTTAATGCCCACATCCTCTAAATCGCCAATCTATCTCAATCAAGTGCATCATTCTCTTGTTCCTGAAGTCTTTTTCATTATGTCCTCTGGAATCTCATCCTCCTCCAAGATGGCGGCAGTTCTAAAACTCACATGTCCTGAGTACCCACTGGCCCTAGCCCACCCTCACACTCCACCATCTGATAGGAGAAGATAGAGATGAGATTAGAAGGAAAGACCTCCTTCTAGACTTCCCATTTAAGGAGGACGCCCAGGGAAGCCATGTCTTCATTTCATTTTCCATTGGTTTAATTCCTCTGGATTTTTATCATACCCCAAATCATGTACTCTTCCCAATCTCCCCCTTTCTATGTTGTCTTCTTCCTTTAAAGTGTGAATTCCTTGAGGGCTAGAAATCTCTTTTGTCTTTTTTTTTTTTGCCATTTGTCTTTTTCCCCAGTACTTAGCATAGTATCTGACACATAGCTGCTAGATAAAATTTTACAAATATTTCCATGACTTAGACTTCCATTCTTTAGAATACACCTTGTCTACTAAAACTTCAGAAACCACTTAGCAGTTGTTGGACCATAACTTCTGGCACATTACTATTGAATTTCAATCAATTCTTCTTTTTTCTTTTAACCCTTACCTTCTATTTTAGAGTCAGTTCTAAGGCAGAAGAGCAGCAAGGGCTAGTCAATCAGGGTTAAGTGACTTTTTCCAGGATTACAAAGTTAGAAAGTGTTTGAGGCCATATTTGAAACCAAGTTCTCCTGGACTGGTGCTTTATCCACTGTGCTACTAGCTACCCCTTAAATAATTTTTTTGGGGGGAATTCTTACCTTCTGTCCTAGTTACAAGGGCTAGGCAAAGAGGTTAAGCAATTTTCCATGGGGCACACAGCCAGGAAATGTCTGAGGCAAGGTTTGAACCCAAGTCCCCTGGACTCCAGACCTCATGCTCTCTATACAATGTGCTGCCTAGTTGCCCCTTCAATTGACTCTTTTTTCAAAATTTTTATTGGCATGCAAAACAGTTCCATATTGGTTATTGTTATTGTTATAAGAGCAAACTCATATGTAGTCAAAACCCCCAAATAAAACCATAAGTACACTGATATGAAAGACAACTCCAACAGTTCTTTCTCGGGAGGTGGAGAGTATTCTCAGTTATAAGTCTTTCCGGATTGTCGGAGACCATTGCATTGCTCAGAGTAGTCAAGTTTTTCCAGTTGATCATCTCACAATATGGCTATTGCTGTATACAATGCTCTTCCAGTTCTGCTTATTTCACTTTGCATCAGTTCCTGTAGATCTTTCCAGCTTTTTCTGAAATCATCTTGCATATCATCTTTTATTGCACAATAGTATTCTATCACCAACATGTACCACAGTTTGTTTAGTCATTTCCCAATTGATGGACATCTCCTCACTTTCCAATTCTTTGTACAAGTAGGTCCTTTCCCCTTTTTTATTATCTCTTTGGGATACAGATCCAGTAGTGAGTGGTATTACAGGATCTAAGGGTATGCACAGTTTTATAACCTTTTGGCATAGGTCCAAATTGCTCTTCAGTTGATTCTTAAAGAACATCAAAGTCTTGACTCCTCATGAAGAGTCCTCTCTCAACTTTTTAGTTTCCCCTTTACATGGTCTTTTAGGGTCTTCTACATAAGACTTGGACATATTATCCTCCCTTTTCTGAGCAACTACTGCCCATAATCATTATCTCCATCCTCCATGTCTATTCATATGCTATAGAAAGAACTAGAACTCATGGGGCAGGAAGGTGGCATGGAAAATGGAGTGCCTCGTCTAGAGTCAGGAAGATTCATCATCATAAGTTCAAATATGGTCATAATACCTGTGTGACACACTAGCCAGAGATGGCAATGTTATGGGTGGGTTACATTGAGTTCTATTATTATGACAACGTAATAGGACATATTAAGCCACTTCACCCTGGTTGCCTCAGTTTCTTCATCTGCAAATGACTTGGAGAAGGAAATGGCCAACCGCTCCAGTATCTTTGTCAAGAAAGTCCCAGCTAGAGCCATGAAGAGTCAGATACAACTAAAAATGACTGAATAATGAACAGAAATAGATGTAGATGCCCATGTTGCTGAAAAATGAAAAGTCTTTGAGGGCATGAAATGTTTCATTTCAGCCTATGTATCCCTAGCCCCTAAACCACTCCTTGGCAGATGTAGGTACTCAATAAATAGCATAGATGGAAAAGACAAGTTCGAATGCTCCAAGTACACAGGACAGGACACACAGTGGCAAGAAGGACTAGTCACTTTTGTCTTGTAGAGGAAGGTGTGGTCAAGGAAAGCTTCATACAGGAAATATCACTTAAGCTGGGCTTGGAAGGAAGGGAAGGATTTCAATAGACGGCAATGTTGAGGGTGGGTTACAATGAGTTCTATTATTCTGACAACATAACAGGGCATAGTAAATATGGAAAAATAATTGTGGTTCACAAAATGGTTTCATTGAAATCACAGGCAGGAAGAACAATTTCTTAAAAATCACATTTTTCCTCCTTAACAATTACGGCACCCACATCTGCCACTTTATTCCGTTTCCAGAGTCTGTTTACCAGAAAGACACAGAAGTAATGGCACAATGGTGGGGCATATCAATGAGGCTTGAACAAAAGCTGCAACAATGCAAAAATGAATCACACTCTTCATTTTACCCAGTGTGATTTTAGCTTGGCTCAGTGTCTAAACTATCCACATTACAAGCTTGGATCGGGCTTCAGGGGATTCATAATATATCCCCATCAAAGATGAGGGTAAAATTCTGTTTTGCATTTTTATGTTGATACGTTCCAGCTATTTCCTTAAACTTTTCCTAACTTGGGAGCAAACTGGGGTCAATGAAGCATTTTCATTATTTAACTTTTTTCTCATTTTATTTTGCTAAATTCTCCCAACAATTTTTCTTTCTCCATGAACATTTTAGCTGCAGCAAAATGTCTGAGACTGAAGAAAGAACTCTGACCTTTAAAAGTCTCCAGCTTCCAGATGACCTATATTCTATTTCATTAGTCTTAGGTAGCCGAAATCTCCCCTGGGAGCTTCACGTTTGGTACAGCCTCCAAACTAATATGAACATTTACTACCCAGCATGCTATGAAAGTATATTATAAACCCTAAAGCACTTTATAAATGTGACTTGTTGGTATTATAGAAGAAAAAGAGATTATTGAATGGTAGCCTGATAGCTGGTGTATATATTGAAATACAGTATTCAAAGATAACTGCTTGGAAATGACTTTGAACTCTTCTCAACTAAAAATAAATCTCCCACTTTTCTCTCTTGCAGACTAGCACTCTTTTGGATTATGTGGTTTTTTTTTACCTTAAGAGTATACACAGGACCATAAATTTAGAGCTGGAAGAGACCTAAGAGATCATCCAGGGTAATACGCTCACTGTATGGAAGACAAAACTGAGGTCTAGTTAAGTAATTTGCAAAAGGTCACATGGGTAGCATGGAAAAATTAGGATTGGAATTCAATGTAATTGACTCAAGTTAATTCCATCTAAGAGATGGGGTTCAGCCAGTAAGCTGTCTGTAATTGTTTTCAATAAAATTAAAACATTCAGAATCCTTAAGTGCTTTCAATAAGAATAGTTCACACTTAAGCACTTTAAAGTCTACAAATCGCTTTCCTCACAACAACATTGGGAGGCAGATCCTATCATTATCTCCATTTTAGAGTTGAGGAAACAGAGTTAGAAAGATTTCCCCCACGGTTGTACAACTAGTCAAGGTCTCAAGCTGGACTTGAACTTATGTATTCCTGACTCAGTATTTTGTCCATTGTACCACCTGGCTGTTTTTAGTATTCATCCTAACAACCAAAAGCACAGCCCCAGTTTGGTTTTTCCTCTTTAATGCCAAAAGTGAGTAATATGTTAGAATATGCCTTTGGTCACTCACTTTCTCCTTTCTGCCCTTGCCCAATTCAGGATGGTACACACAAGTATGTATGATTGATATCACTCCCTATCAAAGATATTTATTATTTAATTGCTATCATTTTATTATTAATTTTAAACAAAAAGCAATCTGTCATATATTCTTAAACAAATTTATTATTATATTTATTATTAAACAAACAAGTGTTTGTCCTGAGTCTGATTTCAAATAAATGTCTGCCTTCCTGTCTTTGGGATAGATGCATACCAGCCTCTATGCCCGAGCTCAGATTGTCCTGGGTCTAATGAATGAATTCTCCATTCTGGTGATCTCATCCAACCCTTAGTCTTAGCCTAATGATAAAATTCTCATCAACTGATGCCAGATCCAGATCTATTTGCCCTCCTTGGAAAGCTCTAAAACTGATAAGTCTGAAAATACGTTGTTTATTTTCTGGAAAACCATTTTTGTCATAAACTCTAATGAATTAGGTCCTTGGAGGTGGGATGGTTATGGTCTGTCTTTGTATCCTGAGCACCCAGCAAAGGATATAGTGGATAGAAGGAACTAAAGAAATGCTTGCTGATTTAGATGTATGTATACCTGATATAAAACAAGTCTAAGCCAATGAAGCATGAAATTGTGTGTATACAAGTCAGACTTGCTTGGTTTAAACTATCAACATGGCGGCAGGTATTCCTGCTCCTCCCCTCCTTTCTAGCTTTCTTTTGAGTATTGTCTTTAACCAATAGATTATAAGTTCTTTGAGGGCAGAAATTATTTTTCTATTACTTATTTGTATCTCCAGCTCTTAGTACATTTTGTAACATATAGTAGAAATATAACAAAATGCTTATTGTATTGTGGTGTTGCTGTTGTTCAGTTGTTTAGTCATGTCTGTCTCTGTGAGCCCATCTGGCATTTTCTTGGCGAAGATACTGGAGTAGTTTGACACTTCCTTCTCCAGCTCATTTTACAGATGAAGAAACTGAGCCAAGCTTGGCTAAAATGACTTGCCCTGGGTCTTACATATTTGTAAGTACCTGAGGTCAAATTTGAACTCAGGTCTTCTTAGCTCTCCATCCAGAACTCTATCCATAGACTCACCTAGATGCCCTCATTTATTGTATACTAAGGAGGAAAATGGCATACAATACAGAATCTTGCCGAAGTTTTCTCTCTCTTTCTTTCTTTCTTTCTTTCTTTCTTTCTTTCTTTCTTTCTTTCTTTCTTTCTTTCTTTCTTTCTTTCTTTCTTTCTTTCTTTCTTTCTTTCTTTCTTTCTTTCTTTCTTTCTTTCTTTCTTTCTCTCTTTCTTTCTTTCTTTCTCTCTCTCTCTCTTTCTCTCTCTCTCTCTCTTTCTCTCTCTCTTTCTTTCTTTCTTTCTTTCTTTCTTTCTTTCTTTCTTTCGTCACAAAGGAAACCAATTATATTGAAACACAATTAATTTTTTTAAATGAAAGTCATAGGTCATAGGTTAAAAATCTAGGTTTTAAAGTATTAGTATTCAGACATCAAAATTAAGAGAATTCTATTGGACAACTGACTACCTATATACAATAGCAAAGGAATTCATCACATCTGCCATATTTGGGGCATTGTTCAGCATGCTATGTCAAGACTAGAAAAAGGCAAGAAAGAAATCTTCCTTGAAAATCAAGCAAGTTAAATAAATAATATACTAACTGCAGGACTTGGGGTCTAGATTGGAACTTTTCTTTTCCTTTCATCAAGATCAGACAGGATCAGCATTAAATATCTCGTCTCTAAATGGGCAAACCCAGAGATCATTGGAAAACTTGTCAAGCCTACAATCTGAGCGGGCTGCTTCCAATAACTTTGAGAAACCTTTCAAAGTAGTCAGTCACAATGGAACAGCAATCTGTCATGTAAAAGACTTTGAAAACAACAGATTTTTGTTTTTAAACGAACAGCTCTTTGGTTAACTTCTAATGCCTTTAACGTTGGAATCAATCTTACCTTGGAAATCAGCAGCTGACCTGAAATATGATTTAAAATGACCTCATTTTTTTCAATGGCTAGTCAATCATTTTTTCCCTATAATTTCACAATAGGATTTTTTAATGACTAGTTGGAATAATTTTACCTCATCTTTTAAATGGTGAACCTTTAATTGAGAGATGGGTAATCTTTACTATTCTTCCTTCTAAATCCCTATTTAAATCAGTCTTATGATTATTATTTTTACACTTAATTTCTTGAAGGCCATTTTCCTTGTTTGAGAAGAAAAAAGTAGACTAAACATCGGCTTATTCTATCTTACTCTAGAGGGTATAATTAGAGTCAATGAATGGATGTTATAGAAAGGAAATGTTTGGCTTAGAGTAAGAATGGATTTTGTAGTAACCTGGATTGTCCAATAATGGAACAGGAGATTTTGTAATGGGGTGAAAAGCCTGTCACAGAAGTATTGGGTCAGATGCTGAAAACTACCTGTCACTTTCCTTGTCAACTCTTGGTATCATGAGTATGGTGGATGCATTACAGAATTGGGAATCAGAGGATTGGCTTATATGCCCCTGAGTTATTTCAGTTTTCTCATCTGTAAAATGGATTGTTTTGGAAAATAGTCTTTGTAAAAGTGAATGTAATTTGAATTATTATGATCACTTGGACATGAAACTTTATTTGAATTTAGATTGGATGATCTCTAATCTCTCTTTCAACTCTACAATTCTTTGATACTGTAAACTTAAATTTTAAGGCTATGGGGCATACCATTTTTGCTGTCATTATTTTCATAGAGATTGGGAAATATATGTAAGATATTTTAATTTTATCTCATGCCATGAAAAGACAGGATAAAAATGACAAATTAAAAAAAATATGAATAATGCATCTCCCCTGTGTCCAAAGCAAATGTGTTTTGCTCCAAAGAGATGTTTAATCCATTATCTTCTTTGAAGGGAGAGTTGATAAAAGGATTTCCAGGCAGGATGAGCATTTAATGAAAGACATGTATTTGCCTTATGACTATAAAGTAAGTGGTAATCATTCTGGGTTTAGAAAAAAGAGGAAAAATTTAGCATTGAAGAAAAAATTTAAATAATTTATTAAAAAAACAATCAAGGTTGGCCAATCTTTAGTGAAATAATCATATTTCATCTTCATGCTGGGACATAATTCTTGTACTTGGGATACTAAAGACTATGGGGCAGATGGGTTTCATGCACTATAATTGAAGAGTTGATTTTTCCTATAGGGGACACTAAGTAAGCATTCTTTAGGGTGACTTAAAATGATAGCTTGATCTTCCAAGGATGTCTGGAGGTTATACATGTATATACAGAATTAGCTTTAATTTCCTTTTGTAAGAATATAAGCAAAGAAGAGTCAACTCCTATTGAAATGCCAAAGACTAAATCTCAAAAGAACAAATAAACTTTATACCTGGCCAAGTTCACAGGGATTGCTTGATATCAAATGGTCTTTTCAGTCCTACTTGAAGACATACAAACTCAGCGAGTACAAAGAGTTATATTTTTAACAATGCAAGCCAATCCTTCATTGGCTTCTGTGAGTGAAGAGAAGATGAAAAGGAACTTTCTGGGGCTTTTCTCTTAGACACTCAAACCCCATAGCTATATTTCCATGCCATTTTCAGGTCTGGTCAACACTAAGTGATTCATCACTCAAAGAAAGGTCTCCCTAAACAAGGATTACTTGGTCATCTTTGATAACCAGACTTTGGGAATGAGAGTAAAACCTGCTTTGTTACATATAGTTATTATTCTGTATTTAGAAAGAAGGGGTTAAATCTGGGGCTTAAGTTGAATATGTCAGAAAATAGCAAGGATGCTAGAATGTCTCATCTCACCAGAAATGTCTTCATCATTAATCAAATAGTTTATCCAGAGAAATTAATATCTATTTAATGGATAAATAAGGAATTCTAGGACCAAGGCCATGAGATATTTCCTCATTATTGACAAGAACTTATAGAACACGATATAATGATCTATGGTAATACATTTCCTAAATATTAGGGACACGAAGAATGTGATACTGTGATAATGATAATCCAAAGAGAGAGAGAGGATGATTGGCCACAGGAGGTTCTGGAGATGGAGTTTAAGTTCCAGGCTGGAGTTGAACTGGTTCATATCTTAGATCCCTACTAACTTTAAAAACTATCATTCCATGGAAATGGTGAATAACTCATTCTTATATGATGCCTTCCCATAATTAGTCATATTCTTTCTGATTCTTCAAAGTAGCACTATTTGGTCTAAATGTAAAAATTATCTTGAGTCACTTACTTTTAATGTTCTAGAAAGAAAAATTTTAAACAAAACTAATTTATATAGAAATAAATACCAATTATATACACAAAGATTTTAATAAATTTTATCTTTTTTATTATTCTTTTCAAATGTAAAGTCTCATTTTCCATTTGATCTCTATCAAAGGGTCCAATTCTATAGGAATAGCTGAATACTTAAATTGTATCATTCGCCTCTCAAGGAATTATGCACTAAAAATTAACATGCTAGAGTCTTTGGTTAATATGCAGATCAAATTATGCTGCACCCCTATATATATCCTGGTTATTTCAGAGCAGGCAAGCATAATTTTTGTTGTAAATATTTAAATGTCTTAATGTTCATCAAGTTTTTTTGGCAAGTGCATTTATTCCCATAAAGGAATCATTCCATGAGTTATGTATTCCAGAAAGATTTGGAGTATGTAATTCCATTAATATATTATTAGCCACTATTTAGTTCTAGAATTCACATTTTAAAGTAATTCTGATATTCATAGGACCTAAATTTTTTAATATTCATGGTTATTTATTCCTTCAAAACTTTTGGATGGTGGAATATGTTTCTCAGCCCACTTGTGGTGACCTAATTCATTTAGGAATGAATCCAGAAACCCCAGTTATTGAAGGAAATTGTTCTATGTCTACAAAGGAAGAGGGAAGAAAGGCTCTGAAAAAAGTTGCATCAGGTCTTCAGACATCTTTTATTCAGGAAATGTATCTTCTTCTATTCCAGTTATTTCTTGGCCCTTTCTCTTTCTGTTTGTTATCTATCACTGAACAAATATATATGCCTCTGGAAAAAAGTCACCATGAAAAATAGAGAGGAGAGAAATTGAGAGTATCAATTCAAGCAATTTGACAAAAGAAGTCCAAGAAAGATGGATTTTCACAAGTTGTCAGACTCTTCCAGAGCCCACATTTTATGACTGTATCAGTCTGAATAAAAAAAATTTCTAAATTACATATTATATTCAGTTGAATAAGTGACATTTTTTTAATTGGGTAGGAGTGAAGGTATCAAGTTGGAGTTTCCAGGCTCGTGAGGTGACAAGATTTAACAAATAAAATAACTGATGATCGAGTGATCTGGTCTAACCTGGAATGCTCTGTCTCCTCACAGCCAATGCTCCATCTGGTGGCTTTGTCTGGCTGGCGGACTTAGTGTAGGGACTCTCATCTGCAAAGGTACAATGAAGGATTTAGTTAATTTCAATCCAGGTTCTGGTTCAATGAAGACTTTTAATAGACTGTCATCTAACTACCAGTTAGTCACTGGCAAATATGTGTCTATGATCCAGGAAGAGAATAGCTTATTGGGCATAAAGAGTGGTCAATTATTGCTTAAGGAACTCATTGAGAAGATCCCAGAAAGGGAAGACGAATGTGTTATTCCATGAAGAGAAGTTGTCCGTGATCTTCAGGTGAGAGACAGAGACGTAAAAGAGTAGAGTGGAGACCTCCAGAAAAGAGATGAATCTTGCTTGCTGTAGATATCCCTCAGTCATACTGGTTGTGTGAACAGATACACCAAACCTGCTACAGAGAAGGGGTGTGTAGGGAAGGAGAACTTTTAGGAGCCAAGTTGAGAAAAGAGAAGGAAAAAGGAGTTTGAAGTGAGAAGGTCTCAAAGCTCAGTTGGGCTTCAAGTGGAAAATAAGACAGGATAATTCAAGACAGGATAAAGAACAAACATCAAAAATGTTAGTAGGACTAAACAAATAGGTGTCTGTAAGAGATAAAGAAGAATTTAAAGTTATGAAAGTTGTAGGTTTCAAGAAGAGAAACCTTGAATATCATTTTTTCAAATCAAGTCAAATCAATCTTGGGACAAAAGAAAAATAATTGGGCCAAATGGCAAACACTGAGACTTTAGCCAAACCGAAGAATTCTAAATGGGAATGTACCTTGATTAAGGGAGCATTCTTAAGAATTCTTAAAGGAGAACACTTTAGACATTATTCAAAAACTGGATAAATAAGACATGAGAAACTACAGAGAAGTACAGTGAATTATCAAATGAGAACGAGTGGCTCAAATGGTTGTTTCTGGCCATACTTTTAAGAGATTTTATAGGAAACCATTGAAAAAAATTTTTAATACTTAGTGTGCATGGAAAACTATTAAATACTACATTGATCTAATTCAGCAACAAAGTTTTATCATCTGAAACCATTAATTCTCCCCACTAAGTGGTTCATATTTCAAAATGGAGACACCAAATTTTTCCCCAGGATATTTTTATGAGTTAACTGATTCACTATTACTTCTTTAAATTAACAAGGTCTCTATAAGCAATGACAAAAAGAAAAGATTAAGATTGCTATAAACTACAATTACCTTAATAAATATAAGTCAGGCAACTTCATATTTACATTCCATTTTTTCATATGTCTTTATATTATCTCAGTTATAAAGATAAACTGTCATCTTTTACACATCAAACATGACCTACCCCCGTCATATGGCTCATGATCTGTCACATCTTTGAAACTCCTCCAAATCATATTCTCTCCCATCATAAATAATGGCACAAAATTACTGCATTAATATAACTTCATTGGCTTCAATTAGTCCCCAAGTACTAGAGTACATCTCTTACAAAATGCAATTTCATAACCAAGCTATAAGATTTAGCAATAAGACTGAGGAAGACAATGTATCATCAAATATCAATTTAATTGATTCAACATTAATTTAATTTAATCGATTTAAAATCAACACAGTACCCTGAACCATTCAGTTATGGGTCAGAGTTACAAGTACTAGGACACCATCTTGGGGGTCCCAAATGTTAGCTAATTTTATTCATGCTCTAATTTATAACAATATATATATAAATTATAAATATAATATTTATAATCTAATATTATAGGCTGTGTGATCTTAGACAAATCACATACTCCTTTACCATCAGTTTCCTACTTTGTAAAATGAAGATAGTTGTTGGCAGGGATCAAATGATAGAAAGTACTTCATAAACTTTAAAATATTGTAGAAATGTTAGCTATTATTATTATTGTGTCACAGATAGAATTTGAACTCAGATCCTGAGACCAGAGTCAGTATTTTCCCCTACATCATGCCTTTCCAGCTCTAAATCCATTAGGATCTGATTATATTTTGAATTCAGAATGGAGATACACACATCATACATAGTTTTAAAAAGCTGATTTACTTGTTTGTTACATTAAAATTCTCATGTATCTCTCACCCTCTCTTCCTTCTCTGAACTAGAGAAGGCATCATTTAACAAGAAGATTTTTGTATATATAAAAAAGATGTCTTGCTTTTTTATATTTATCAGTTTTTTCTCTGAAGATGGATAATCACGCATCATTCTTCAAACAATCTTTCTTTTTGCTTTATATAATGTTCTGCTCATTTCATTCTTCATAATTTCATGTAGGTCTTTCCATGTTTTTCTAAAACTAACCTGTTCAACATTTCTTATAGTGTAGTAGTATTCTATCACAATCATATACTACAATGTGTTTAGTCATTCCTCAATGCATGAGCATCCCTTCAATTTCCAATGCTTTGCCATCACAGAGTGTCCCTATCAATATTTTAGAACACACAGACTCTTCTTTTTTTACTGATCTCCTTGAGAAACAGACCCAACAGTGATAATGCTAGGTCTAGGGTTATATGCAGTTTTATAATTCTTTTAAATTGAGCATAATTCCAAATTGCCCTCCAAAAATGATCAGATCAGTTCTCAGTTCCACCAGCAGTGTATGAGTGTACACACACACACACACACACACACACACACACACACACTTAAATGCCCTAGGACTTGTGTTTAGTAAATCTCCATATCATATGAGCTCTAACTCAAATTAGTTCAACATAGAATAAAAGACAAAGTTATAGAGGAAGAAGAATCCCTTTTAAACCCAGCACCAGGATGGAACTATTTATAAATTTTCTAAGACTAGTCTGTCAACATAAACCAGAAGGCAAGCAGCGACTGTGAAGGAAAAGGATATAAACCCAAGGTACAGACATGTCCCAACTCCGACCATGAGCCAAAATCTTATTGGCATTTTGTTTGAAAAGGCGAACAGAGTGAAAAGCAATGTAGACAAATTAATGGATAGTATAACCATAACCTTAGAAGAAAGCAGAGATGCCTCAGCTACCCTTTTCATTCTCAGCCTTTGAGAATGATGTCAATGCAGAACCACTAACCTATAATTTTTACAAAATGCTCCTTTTGGGGGGTGCAGTGGGTAACATGTTGGTCGTGGAGTCAGAAATCAGTCAGTTAATAAGCATTTATCCTTCAATCTCTGTACAAGGCACTGTGTAATCACTGGGAGTAAAAGAAAAGGAAGCACACGAACCCTTACCTCAAAAAGCTCACATTCAGACGAAGGAGACGCCATGCAAACAACTTTCACACAAGAAGTACAGAGGGTAATTGGTTGGTAATCTCAGAGCAAAGACACTGAGGAGGAGGGCAGGAACTGGAAAAGAAGTTTTTTCACCCCCTCAGAAGGTGGGATTTGAATTGAGGAACACCCAAGCTCAAAATCTGCCTTAGACAAAATTAAGTACATGACCCTAGGCAAGTTACTTAAGTTCCTTCATTCTTTCATACATATAATAAGTTATACAGCAAACCTTAAATTACTATCATTATTATTATTCTACAGTGTTATGTGGCCTATTGGTACAATACAGAGTAGTATAACTTGTGTTTTTAGGCAGAATGAGAGAAGCAATAACCTAGAGGCTCACTCTAGTTGAGAATTTGAATGAAGGCTGCCATTTTGGGGTCCTAGACTGGGTGTGGTTAGGGATATTGCCATGGGTCCAATATTGCTTCCAATGAAGATTCCCAAAGTAAGTGAAGTCAGAAAGAAGCTAAGTTGTTGGAAATTAAGAATCTTAGTTAAACTTGGTCAATTGGGCATCTTTGTCCTATTGATGCACTTTGCCATCCATTGTGTCATTCGTAGGGCACATCTACGTAGCATAGGGCTTGCAGGACACTTTGGAGACTATTTATATATAGACCATGCTGGGCAAAATTAGGTCATTATAAGCTTGGGTTCTGGAGATTGATTTGGAGAATACATATTTCACTTAAAAATTTTTTTAAGTGCTGGTGAGGGAAGCTTTCAATCCCCAAAACACAGCAAGGCAAGCAAGCAAGTCAATTCATAGCAATCTCTGCTGACCCTGAGCATTTTGAGAGCTGAGAGGGGAAGAGAAGTCTCCAATGCAATTGAAATTCTTTGCCTCTTTTCTGGGCCAGAGACATTGGTCACTGAATGCAAAAAAAGAGGCTCTTTTCCAGCCCCTTTTTAGAGATGCAAACATATTTAAGTTACAATGACCAATGGATAGCTTTCAGGGAATCAAGAGACAAACATTAATAAAAAGAATAATAACAAATATGTCTGAGGTTCTCCATCAATGTAGAAAGAAACATGTCCTTCTGTAGAAGGGAGATGAGTTTTAGGTGGGGGTTGATGGTTAAGCTTAACCCTAGCCATAGAAATTGTTATAATACAGAGGATCCTTGGACTTTTGATGACCCTGTTTCCCCCCAAGCTAGACACAGAACTGTTTGAGCCTTGAAATATATTGACAGAACCCATAAATTCTGATCTGAAAAGACAGTAGGCATGGAAAACGACCTCCAAGATAAGAAGAAATGAAGGAAAAGATAGAGAAAACTGAAAATTTGGCATATTATTTACTTTGGGTATGCTTTTACAAATTTCATTTTTTCTAATTACATGTAAAATTTTTTAACAATATATTTTTAAAAAATGTTACATTGCAAATTTTCTCCCTTCTCTCCTCTCTCCTGGCAATGGCAAGCAATTTGATATATAGGTTAATCAGGTACAGTCATGCAAAACATATTTCCATATATTTTCAATTTTAATGAAATGATTTAGAGGGAAAAATAAAATATCACTCTCACCCATATTTCCATCAAAATATTCCATGTTGCAGGAAGTCTGGATTTTTTGTTAGAAAGATGGATGGAGTCCAGAGATTCCACTGTTAGGAATACACACCAGAGAGGTCATTGACAAGAAGGCTCCACACACCACGATATTTATAGCAATCCTTTTTGTGGTAGCAAAAGACTGGCAATGACGTAGATGCCCATCTTTAAGAGAATGGCTAAATGAACTGGAGTACATGAATGGAATGGAATAATACTGGACTAAAATTGAAGAGTCTTGCATGAATTGATATAAAGAAAAAGAAGCAAAGCCAGGAAAATAATATAAACAATAACTATAACAATGGAAATGGAAATGATAACAATCATAAAATAATCTAAATAATGTGAAATTTATTAAGAACTATTTGGTCTCAAAGAAGAGATAGGAAATGATTCTCCCTGCTTCTTTGCAGAAACCAGGGCCAGTGTTGTGGTTCATAGCATGGAAAGAAAAATTTTTGATATGCTAATTGGATTTGCTGAATAATTTTTTCTCTCCTTTTTCTCTTTTCTCTTTTAAAAATATTTTGTTAGGAGGGATAGCTCTAACAGAAGAGAGGGTAATTAAATGCATGAGGAAATTGGAAACAAAAACAAAAGCTATCAATAAAAGTCTATTTTCCTTATGTTATTGCATATATGATTGCACAAGTATAACATTTGGATTGCCTCCTGTCTCAAAGAGGAGGATAGGGAGAAAGGGAGAGGATTCGAAACTTATAATTTAAAAAAAATGAACCCTAATTTTTTTTTTTACATGTAACTGGAGAAAAATATTATTTTTTTTAAAATGTGCTTTTAGCAGACTATAAAAAAGAGGTTAAATAACTTAAAAAAGAAATATTTTCAAATGGGCAGTTATTTCTGAAAATATGACTAGGGTATAAAAAGAATAAAATGTAAGCATTATAAAAGAAACTTAAATTAAGGAAGATAAGATTAGTTATGGAAAAACATGTAAATCTACATTTGTAGAATGACCTACTAATATAGCATCATGAAACTATGAAGAGGAACAATAGCTGCCAATGTTCCTTTTTGGCAACATAAGTGAGCAACCAATGAAGAGCCAGCTCCCAAACCTCTTCTTTCCCCTCCCTGACCCCTAACCCCAGGAGTCCCTGTCCCTCCCCCTCCTGACATATGACAGGAACTGATAATGACCCTAAATGATAAGGACCCCAGACCCAGGAGTTTCTGTTCACTTCCCCCACCCCAGGAATTCCTCTGCACTCCCTCTACCCCAAAAGTGTATAAAAAGCCTGCAAGCCCCAGACTCAGGGCCAGCCATTTTTAGGGCTGTGACCAAACTGCAGTTTGTATAATAATTCCCTCTTGTGTGTTACATTTTTGGTCTGGTTTCATACTTGGGATCATAACCAGGCACTTCACCGTAAACTAAGCAGTTTGGAGGTTAAAGGATTAGTATGTTAGTGCCTATATACCAACAGATTATGCTAAAGGTACAGAGAAAGACCAATGTAAAAATGGGGCAAAAAAAAAAGGTAAAACTATTAATTACTCCCTTACACTTGAAAGTTACCTGCTATACCTTAAAGAACAGACAATCCCTGCATGTGCAGTAAATATAAATTTATTTTGTTAAAAATATTTAACATCCACTTTGAGAGTTGACTACTTAGAATGAATGTAAGTATATTTCTTTCTTTCTTTTAAAAAATAACTCTTACCTTCCTTCCTTCCTTACTCCCTCCCTCCCTCCCTTCCTTACTCCCTCCCTCCCTTACTCCTTCCTTCCCTTCCTCCCTCCCTTCCTTCCTTCCTCCCTTACTCCCTCCCTCCTTCCCTCCCTTACTCCCTCCTTCCTTCCTTCCTTCCTTCCTTCCTTCCTTCCTTCCTTCCTTCCTTCCTTTCTTTCTCTTTCTTTCTTTCTTTCTTTCTTTCTTTCTTTCTTTCTTTCTTTCTTTCTTTCTTTCTTTCTTTCTTTCTTTCTTTCTTTCTTTCTTTCTTTCTTTCTTCCTTCCTTCCTTCCTTCCTTCCTTCCTTCCTTCCTTCCTTCCTTCCTTCCTATAGACTAGTCTCACTTAATATGAAGAAGACCAAAAACTTATCTACAGATTCAGTTTATAGTTTTTACTTCATTTATTTCTAGAGGCAACACAGGCTAATGAATGAGCATTATATGTGCATCCATTGTCCTGGTTAAAAAAGGTATGTCTTTGGGCAAATTTTCTGCTCAGTAAAATTTTTGTGGTCAATGGTTTCAGTTGTGTCTAACTCTTCATGAGTTTGGGGTTTTCTTGATAAAGAGTAGTCTGCCATTTCCTTTTCTATCTCATTTTACAGATGAGGAAACTGAGGTCAACAGGGTTAAGTGATTTGTCTGGGATCACATAGCTAGTAAGTCTGAGGCTGGATTTGGACTCAAGAAGGTGAGTTCCAATGCTGTCTCTTCCCCACCTAGATACCCAGTTCTGTAAAATACAGATAGTAGATACCGGTTGGTGGAGGCTTCCTGACTCAGTGGATAAAGTGAATTGACTTGGATTAAGAAAGTTCTCAGGGTGACTTTCACCACTAACCATTACAGTTCTGGAGAAAATTAGTTAAAGCCTAGTGAGACTCAGATTCCTCATTGGTAAAATTGGATAGTATTATTATTCCCATTTTACAGATGAGTAAACAGAGGCAGACAGAAGTTAAGTGATTTGTCCAGAATCATATTGCTAGAAAGTATCTGATGCCAGATTTTAACTCTGGTCTTCCTGAATTCAGGAATAACACTCTGTCCATTGTAGCACTGTAGTCTATTTTGTATGTATTTATATTTATCCTCTTTGTAATTATGATGTGCATACACATAAACACACACATTTATTGGTGCTTATTTTCTTCTGTAGAATGTAAGCTCATTGCAAGTAGGGATTGCTTCCCTTTTTGTATTTGTATCCCCAGAACCTGGCACAGTGTTTGGCACCTGTCAGGAGCCTAACAGATACTTGATTGATTGATTTTGAGGCAGCTGGTATGAGAGATAAAGGGATAAGCTTGAAAACAGGAAGAAGGGGTCAACCAGCATTATGGTATGTTTCCCTCTATTGATGAAATCACAGGTGCCATCCCTAAGCCATATAAACATATATATATATATATATACATATATACATATATATATATACACATTTTATATCATTTTAAGCCATATATATCCTATAAATCAATTATATAATTAACTTAAAACAGATATAATAATATAGTAATAGAAATGAAAACCATATAAAAAAATTTACAGAGCAGGAATGTATATGAAGGTATGTGTATATATATATATATACATATACCTATATATGTGAATATACGAATATGAATATTTATATAACAAAACTGCGACCAGCTCCACATATAGGGATATATGTGTGTATATATATACATACACCTCCCCAATCTCCATTTTAGTGTCTGTCTCTTTAAGCTATTAAAGCTGAATACTATATATGTGTGTATATATATATCTATTCATATATATATGTATATTATATATCCCCCCCCCCCCCCCCCCCCCGCTATTACAGCTCTCCTTTAAAAAGCTCTATCTATAAAGCTGTACTACTCCGGCACCTCGTATATATACATACAAACTCATGCCCTTAGAAAGAACGCTTTAACCTTTAACGTTGTATTCCAATCCCTTTTTATCTGAGCCACACAAGGGGCTCATTAGGAAGCTTCAGCACCAAGGCTAACAAAAGAGAAACTCTGCTTTCCCAGCCCGAGAGACTTTTCCCCATTGACTTTGCCCACAAGAGACCTTTCCTGAGCCCCCACACGTCCAGGCGAGGTTGCTGCTTTTTGCTTTTGTCGGCACACCTCCAAAGGAATGCTGCTGGTAATTAGCTACAAGCCTGCAAGCTTCTCCTGACGCCATCCCAACAGCCATAGGATAATCAGTCCTAGTGCGAGTGCGAGCCCGAGCCTTCAGTACGTAAGGACCGCCTATTGGTCAGAATGAGAGCCGTCGTAAGTTTTCTTTACAGTTTGGTCCCATAAGGCCGCGGGTGGAGGAGACGAAACAGGAACCCGAACCCCAAATTCAGCAAAGAGTTTTATTCATGGAAGAGAGATGACTGAACGGACTTAGGCAAGCATGCTTTTAAAATGGAACTACATAGACAGGGGGGCCCAGCTGTCCCTCTCATTTCCCCAATTTGGCCAGTCTCCTTGTGCACCTAACACAGCGGTAGCACACACACTGTTCATTTGTTTTCGCTGCGTGTGCCAACTGAATCCAGTATGTATGAACTTAGGGGGCAAACAGCTGGCATCACAAAAGATGAAGCCACAACTTGTTCTCCATCCCCACTCAATTTCATCTCTTTTCTGAGATGGAGGGATGCCCCAAAGGGTAATGTAAGGGTTCTTTAAGGCTCTAGGTCCCCGGGGACAGCTAGGTGGCTCAGTGGTTTAAGAGCTAGGGTTAGAAATGAGATGTCTTGGGTTCAAATTTGACCTCAGACACATTCTAGCTGTGTGACCCTGGGCAAGTTACTAAAACCCTATTACCATTCTTAGCCCTTACCACCACTCTTCTGCCTTGGAACTAATACATAGTATTGATTATAAGACAAAAGGGAAGAGTTTAAAAAATAAAAATAAAAAGACTGTATGTCTATGGGGCATCTAGACGGCTACACTTTCGGGTGTCAATGTGGAATCTAATAGATCCCCACTTTCTAGCAGCATGAGATATGAAGACCCCAAGTTTCAGTCAACTTGAAAGCTGGAGACCTCAGATTTGTCCCTGTTCCCTGAACACTCAGGCTATTCCTGGGCAACTCATTTACTCCCTATTGCCTAACTGTTTTGGATCTTTTGTCTTGGAGCCAATTCACAGTATTGATTCTAAGACAGAAGATAAGAGTTAAAAAAAAAAGACTGTGTCCACTTCTAGAGATGGCAGAAGCTCATCCACATAGTCATGCAGTGCCAGCCTCATTCTTATCTACTTCCTCCCCAAGCTTTTCCCATTCCCAGAGCAATCATGGTGCAGGTGTCCAGTTTTTCCTGACTACCAACAGTACCCTGAATAGATATTCATGTCAGTGTTGGAGGGCTAGGTTTTTTAATTTCCCCTAACTGAGATTACATAGCCTGTGATAAACAATTTCCAATGTGTAATTATGCTGAATGGAGGCACCTGCTATGTGCCATCAGCTCCCCTGGCTCCAAGAGAAAAGAAAAGGGGCTTTGTGAGGTTAAACATCATGTCCATCTGCCAAATGATCAGGGAAAAAATATTTCATTTCCATGGTAGCCCTTGGAAAACAAAAGTTTATGGTGGAAGAAACAATCTGACTTTTGAAAAAGAGGGTGACATCTGCCTTATTAGTTTTCAGGGCTGAGAAATGAAATGAGGTTATCTTTCTTCCCAGAATACAGAACCCTTCAGTTATACATCACCGGGTCCCTCACAGCATCTTGCAGCAAAATATGAACGACAATCACAAGCAATTTTCAGGCTTAAGTATTTAGGCAATGATGAAATCAATGAGATGAAAATGACTCCAAAAATATAATTAAAATGTTTTGTTATCAAAATTCTATGTGGTTGGTTGTAGATAAAAGCCTTCTAATCTCTGGGCTTTCTTCTAATCTCTATTCTAAATGTCCTCTGTACTGTAAATAATCATTGTTCTATGTTATTTTCTAAATTTTGTATTGTTGGTCTTTTCTCATTCAATTATTCATTTGTTAAAAGTATTGAAGACATACTAAGTCAAGGCACTGAGCTAGTCTACTGAGAACAAATCCACAATCATTCTAATGCAAGACTGGAAATATGCCCACCTTATAGCTGAAAACATGTTAGGGGTTGGAGAAACCAAGAGATTTGTTTAAATGCAGCCGGTAAGTGATGGAGTTAGAAGACCAACATGGGCTTTTGACTTTGAATCCAGTACTATTTCCATCAGAGCTCACTGTCCCATGACAACTTATGGCATTTCTGTATCAGAATGATAGCGAAAGCTGTAGACATCCCAGTAGTTTTAGGCTTTTATCTTTATTCTTTTAAACCCTTACTTTCTATTTAGTGTCAGTTCTAAGACAGAGGAATGGCAAGGGCTAGACAACTGATGTAAGTCACTACTTGCCCAGGGTGGCATAGCTAAAAAAGTGTATGAAGTCAGATTTGAACTCAAGATTTTCCATCTCTAGCTCTATCTCTCAATCCACTAAGGCACCTCGTTGCTTCCAAACTTCCTTTTTTTTTAGAGGATTTGTAAAAAAATCATGAGAATAGGGGGCAGCTGGGTGGCTCAGTGGATTGAGAATCAGGCTCAGAGATGGGAGGTCCTGGGTTCAAATATGGACTCAGACACTTCCTAGTTGTGTGACCCTGGGCAAGTCATTTAACCCCCATTGCCTAGCTCTTACCATTCTTCTGCCTTGGAGCCAATACACAGTATTGATTATGAGATGGAAGGTAAGGGTTAAAAAAAATCACGAGAATTCCAAGGATTGAGGTAGATTACCTTGGAAAAGTCAGGAAAGGTCAACTTCTATAAAACATTTTCTGCTTCACAGAAACACCCTTTCCTTCCCCTCCAAACCATTCTTCCTTCAGCTGAAAATCTTGTCCTTATCTCAAAACCAGAAACATTTTCAACCAGATTGCTTGATCCCCACAAACTGGCACACAGTGCCATGGTGGCATTAAAAGCATCTGTTAAACCTTTTGGAGGTTGTAACATGGAAAATGAGCTGCTCAATGATGCCTTTAGGCTTTAGGAAAGACCCACATCTCTGGCCAATTTCATTTGTCAATCCTCTTGGTAATTAATGAGTATAATATTTCCCAGGCTCTGCCTCTGGCATTCCTGTCACCAGTGGGTCTGAATCACAAATGGCACTGCCTGTCCTATTCTGCCCCTACTTTAGACCCATGGTGGTGTGACACAATACAATGACCAATGATGACTCCAGAGGACCAATGATGGAGAAGGATGCTACACTTTTCCTGAAGGAAAGGTGAATCACTCAAGATGCAGAATGAGACATTTTGAGGGATATGATCAATGTTGGGATTTGTCTTCTTGACTGTTTCAAGGCTTTTTCTTCTCTTAGTCTCAGTTTCCTTGACTGTAAAATGGGGACATTAATAGCACTACTCTCCAAGGTGGTTGTGAGGCTAAGATAACATTTTTAAAGTGCTTAGCATAGTAAGTGGCAGATAGCGGGTGTTAAATAGATGCTAGCTATTACTTTAACGAAAAAAGAAGACCTTTATGTTACATTTTAGAATCAATACTATGTATTAGTTCCAAGGCAGAATAACAGTAGGGGTAAGGCAAACAGGGTTAAGTGACTGGCCCAGGGTCACACAGTGAGAAAGTGCTGCCACCTTGGTGCTCCCTGGACATATAGTGTTTTCCTTTTTTAAAACTCTTACGTTGCATCTTAGAATTAATGCTGTATATTGGTCCTAAGACAGAAGAGGAGTAAGGGTTCGGCAGTACGGTTAAGTGACTTGCCCAGGACCACACAGTTAGGAAGTATCTGCGGCCAGATTTAAACTCAGGACTTCTCATCTCTAGGTGTGGCTCTCAATCTATTGAGCCACCCTCCAATTATCACTAATAATAGCTAGCTATTATTTTCTCTTTTCTTCTAATATGTTGAGAAGGAGGTAGGAAAGAGAAAAAAGTGCTTATTTATTGGGGAAAAAGCAATAGAAATATTGTGTCATATGGTAAGATTCACAAAATTGGTTCTTTAACATACATCAGAAATTTTCACAAGACCTAACTCTGTTCCATAGAGGACTATTTCCATCATTCTTCCTTGAGATTATTAGAGGGTTCAAATCTGGCTTCAGACTGTGTGACCCTGGACAAGTCACTTAACCCCCACTGCATAGCCCTTGCCACTCTTCTGCCTTGGGACCAATACATAGTTATGGATTCCAGGTGGAAAGTAAGGGTTTAAAAAAAAAAAAAGAAAAGGACTTGATGAGAGATTTTTTAGAGGGAAAGCAGTTTGGTGAGGTTTTTCTTTTCTTTCTTTTTTTTTTAGTCAACAGACTTCATCTAGTGAAGTATTATTGTTTATAGTTACATTTGTGAATTCTTGGTTAACAAGAAATAATTCTTAAAGAAGAAAACATCTGTTTTTTGAGCTAACAGGCTAGAGGAAAAACTCCCAGTACTGTCTCCTGGATGATAGAAGATCAAGCACTGATTCCATGGACCTGAAAATCAACCAGGGTGACACATTCAAGTGGAAGAAATAATACAATTTGTCACCACTAACAACCATGAAATTTTGATTCCTAATGGACTCATTTTACCATTGGAATCTATTTCAGAAAATGATTTAAAATGATTTTTTTGGAAGAAGGAATCACGAGAGAAAAGCATTAAAAATGTTTTACCTAAGGGAGAAGATTGAAGGTCTTTTTAAAAATTCGATTCCCTCCAAATATTAATGTTTTAATGATAATTAAAGTCACTATTCTAAAAATCAGGTCATGTGGACTACCTTATGCTTGTTTGTGACGAGTCTTTCTTTTTTTGCTTCCTCTCAGGGAGAATCTTGCATCTCTAATGCCAATTATATAGATTAGATTAAGACTTGTTGCTCGGGATCTTTGAGAGAGAAAGCATTTTGCCTTTCATGGCATAAAAGCACAAGTTTTTAGCTAGAGCAATTTTCAAGATGACAGCACCTAAAATGAGGTCAAAATCGAAGTGGGGGAAAAAAAACCCAAGATGCAATCAGAATGACTTTACTTTAGGGGCCCTAAATCTTGTGATCTGCCAGTGTCTGAAATGAATGTGGTATGCCATTAGAAAACAGATGATTCACAGCTGTCCATTAGTACTCCACAACAGTCTCTTTTAGGTTTGCTATTTGTGAGCGAGGAGCCCCTATATAACTCTCACTGGTGCCTCAGACCAGCGATGTGCCTTTGGCGTTGGCCCAGCTTTTAAATTAGCAGCTCTCCAATCTTGGTTCTGTATAACCTTTTCTTTTTACCTAATGATGCCTTAAGCCAAACAAAATGCTGACTGATGGCTAATGGCTTGATAAAAATAAATTCCCTGATGGGCCATAACGTTGACAGATTTCTAAATGAGGCTTTTTTTTTTTTAACAAAAGAATCATCATCATTTATCATATGCTACATACAAAGTGGATCTCTTATCTCTTCCATTCCTAATGGTCTAGGAGTGCCAGATGTAAAGAAAATTTAGCGTGGGTGCACTGCTATGCTATTTAGAACCACAAGGCAAAGTTCTAAAGTCATCATGAGAGATCACTCTTACTTGGGTCTCTCATTCCACTAAGAACAGAGCAAGATGAAATAATCTAAAACTAGCAGGTAGCTAGATGGCTCAGAGGATTGGGAGCCAACCTAGAGTCAGGAGGTCCTGGGTTCAAATTTGATCTTGGATACTTCCTAACTGTGTTACTAAGGACAAGTCACTTAACCCCCATTGCCTACCCCTTATTACTCTTCTGCCATGGAACCATTACACAGTATTGAATCTTAAAACAAAACATAAGAGTTTAGAAAAACAAACAAAAAATAAATAACTTTAAACTATAGAAGTTCATTAAGAACATTAAAGATTAAGAGTTGAAAAAACAAATAAAAATAACTATAGAAGAAATTCTTAAGAACAGAAAAGAGCTTAAAAACACACACAAAAAGAAATAACTTTTAAACTATAGAAGAAAAGGGGAATTTTTAAAAAAAAACAAACAAAAAATAACTAAACTATAGAAGGAATTCATTAGGAAAAGTATAAAAAACAAACAAAAAAGAAATAACTTTTAATTATAGAAGAAATTCATTAACAGAACAAAATGCAATAACCTAAAAACTATAGAAAAAAAATTCTCATGTATAATTTACTTTTACCATAGACTATGGAAACACCTCTAAAGATTTTTTTAAAAAGAAGATAAGTGATTAGTATTCTCCATTGGTTGAGTTTTAATTGGTATGAGAATATCTCATTCAGTGACCTTTCTTCCTTTGAGGCTCTCACCATGTAAATTTATCCCTCATGGTGTCATTGGTCCTCTTGGAAAGGAAAGAAGGACATGATAAGAAGAACAGTCCCAATCCCAACCCAAATCTTGGTGACTATTATTTACCAGTCTCTAGGGCATCTTTATTCCTTTCACAATGATTCAGTGCCTTATTAACAATCTCCCTTTCCATGCCAACTCCTTCCCTCATATTAAATGATTTCAACATACATGCTGATGTTTTCCCAAATAAAATAACCTCCTAGTTTCTCATCTAGACAACTTCTATTACCTTAATTTCACCTACACCCAAGGATGTTCACACCACCTTGATCTTGCCATTATTCACAATTAATCACATTCATGATTAAAAAAAAGAAAACTTTGAAATATTTTGATCTAGTCCCAAATTCCCAGCATTCTCTCTCTTGCTATGTCTTACTCTTTTACAAACTTTTCTTTGTCCTCACCAGAACCACCAATTCCCCCAACCCTCAGTTCTTTCCCAGACCATCACTCCTCCTCTGGCTATACATTTCCCCATTTCCAATAATGACCAGTTCAACTCTCCACGAGACTCTATTCTCAAATCTGTTGCTGCTCATACCCCGCCAAATCCCAAAGCTGAATGATGCCAATTAACTACCTCCATTCCTTATATATTCTTGTTGACCTGACTACTAGGTGTGCTGAAGGAATTCATGAAACTGGGATGATCTAGATTTAATACAAATTTACACTATGTAATCTCACCTGGGCTCTCGCTGCAGAAAAATAATCCTTCTATTTCTCCATAATTCATTCATTAATTACATCAACTATTCCAAATCATTTCAACTTCCTCTGAACTCATAATACTCATCATCCGTATTAATTGGACATTAAACATAGCATCCCTAAAACTGTCAGATATGTGTGAATATTATATATATGCATATATATAAAGAAAATAGAAGCTTGGGGTTCTCTATTGGCTGAGGTACAGTA
The DNA here is from genome assembly GCF_027887165.1 of Monodelphis domestica. Lineage (NCBI taxonomy): Eukaryota > Metazoa > Chordata > Mammalia > Didelphimorphia > Didelphidae > Monodelphis > Monodelphis domestica. The sequence continues at coordinate 42,441,810 of NC_077231.1, forward strand.
TATGTAATGTTTTTCATATATTATATATACTGTACCTCAGTCACCTTTTCTTTTCTCTATATTTTTTTCCTCATGGTGATTTCATCAGTTTCCATGTTACAATTACCTCAATTTAGAAAATTCTAAGACTTCTAAATCTCTTCCCAGTTTCTCTCCTGAGCCCTAATTCTCCCATCATCAATTTGTCTACTAGATATCTTTAACTGACTCTCCCATAGGCATTAAAATGCAATAAATCTAAATAGTAGTCATCATTTCCCCCTCCAAATCCTCTTCTTTTCACAGCCTCTCTTTTTGTTAAGAATCCAGCATCCTTTTAAGCATCCTGGTTGGTAGTTTGAGAGTCTCAGTTCTTCCCTCTTACATCTGGTAGGTTGCTATGTCTTGTTAAATCTATTTACAAAGTCAATCTCAAACCTGTCCCCATTCTGTCTATTCATACAGTTATCACTCTAGCTCAGACCTTTCTTGGCTCTTGCTTGGATTACTGTAAGAGGCTTCTTGCTGATTTCCCTGTCTACAGCTATGTCCATCCTTCATATGGATGCCAGAGAGTATTGAAGACTCATCTTTCAGAATTTAAAACCAACCTCAGACAACTGTTAGCTGTGAGATCCAGTATAAGTCCTTTAACACTGTTTGCCTCAGTTTCCTCATCTGTAAAATGAGCTGGAAAAGGAAATGACAAACTGCTCTAGTATCTTTGCCAAGAAAACTTGAAACTGCTTTGCAACAAAACTCTGTGACTCCAAACCCAACATTTCAATGCCCACAGTAAGCTCTCAGTGTGCGAATGAGCAATATTCTATGATTGTACCTTGATTGTTAATTAAGCATTGTGGGATTCAGATTACAAAAGGAATATCAAAGACACACTAATCTAGGGTTTGCCTAAAGATAACTTAACTAAGTATATCTGGGACCTTTTCAAATGAAATGTAAATCTTGCCCAATTACCACTTTCAATTTCTATATATTTCCAACAAAACTCAGCAGCAAGAGTTAGAAAGAGAAACTCCATTTAAAATCACCCTAGACAATATAAGATATCTAGGAATCTATTTGCCAAGTCAAAAACAGGAATTATATGAACACTGTCCACACAATTAAAACTAGGTGCAATCACCAGTTTCAAGGATCATGCATTTAAATGGGTCAATACCTAGACTATAAATGCAGATAACACCATGCAATATGAAGAGATATATGGTGTGGGAAGGAGAGATAATAATATAAGATTATTATAAGCCCTAAAGACATTCTGGACAGAGTTGGGATGAACAGATGCAGCAAACTTTGGTTTCTACTTGTCTTTCTTTTCATCTCTTACCTACCCAAATATCCTGACTTTAAAAAAAGAAAGAAAGAAAAGGAGATTGGGGAAAAAATGTCACAACTATTTCTGGTCATTGCCTCAAGCATGCTGTTCCAAACACTGAAAGAATGAGCATCTTTTTAAAGTAAATACTGGAGAAGTGACAAGAAGCAATAAAAAAAACCTGCGTGAATTGTTACTACTTTACTTAAAGCCAAGTGTGTGTTGAGAGTGCCCAGGGCACACATGGTGCCCAACTCGGTGGAATTCAATGAAGCCAAGAGTCAGCAGTTACTCTGAATTTAAGCAGAGTAGGCAACTCCTTGGAATGGTTTAATACCAGTGACATTTATTGACCGTCTACACTGCTTGCCTTCACTGATAACTGTCAACCAGTGACTTTATTTTGAAGGGTGGGTAATAGTCTAAAAGACAAAGTTCCCAAGAGCTCTTCCCGTGCTCCAAAGGAAATCTAAAACCATTTCCGGAACAACATCTTAATTTCAAATAAGAGTTTACTGTCATGAAGGGGATGGGGGTGGGAATGGGAGAGAGAGTGATTGCAGAAAAAGCAATTTTCTTTTTAGGACATTTTCTGTGGGTCTCTTGCCATATCTTTGATCACTGAAAAGGATGCATTTGAGAAGGGCTCTGGCTCTCCCAATTCTGCTTTTCTTTCTTGCCTATGAAATTAGTAAATCCTGCATTCTATGGTTAAGAACACAAACATACATGCCGGGAGAGAAAAGCCACTATTTTATCCTGCCAAATTTCCAGCCAGAAAGGGGTTTTTGCTTCACTAGAATTTAAATACTTCATATAATCAATCTCTTGCTCTTGTCATCTTTCACTTGTGTCTGACTCTCTGTGACCCCATTCAGGATTTTCTTGGCAAAGACACTGGAATGGTTTACCATTTCCTTCTTTAGCGCATTTTACAGATGAAGAAACTGAGGCCAGCAGGATTAAATGAGTTTAGCAGGGTCATATAGCTAATGAATATCTAAGGCTGGAATTGAACTTATAATGATGAATCATGTTTTCAAGCCCGGTGCTCTATCCACTGCATCACTTAGTTGCCCATGTGTATATACATATACATATATATAGGTATGTATAGGTATGAGTATATAATATTTATATAAATGAGTTCATCTTGGTTACTACAACTTCCTAAAATTTTTTAAAACACATTCTAATTGGCTAGAAAGGAAATAAATATGTATTAAATACCTATGTGCCATGCACTGTGTCTAAGCATCTTATAAATATCATCTTATTTGATGATTAAGATAACTCTTGAAGGAAGGTGATATTATTATCCCCATCTTAGAGTCGAAAAGACTGTGGCTAACAGAGGTTAAATGACTTGTCCAGGGTGCAAGTGTCTGTTCCAAATGTCTGAGGCAAACTTGAACTCATGGCTTCCTGATTCCAGATCCAACATTCTATACGCTGAGTCCCCTAACTGCCTCTAAAAGATTCCTCTCTTGTACTAAGTACTATGGGGTACTTTGTATTGCTGTCACCTGCTTGATATTACACTGTGGTATGGAACAATCTATTTAGGATTGGTAGATATATCACGCTCGTACCTAGCTCTCCTAAATAAAATGGTTCATTCTAAGAAAAGGTCTTTGATTATCTACAAGAGTCTGAGATGAATGAAGTGTTTATTAAATGCTCATTACGCATAAAGCAATGTGTTCAGGGGAAGAATCCCAAATAGAAAAGTCAGCCAGTCTGGGCTCTCCCTTTCAAAAGGAGGTGGTGCTTTGAGGCTTACAAACCAAAGAGCCTGAAGCCAATGTCATACCACTACCGCAAAAACCAAAGAAAGCCATTTACCTAGGGTCATAAATCTGTTTTTTCAGAACCAACAGGATTCCCAGCTTTACAAAAATCTCCTATAGAAATATAAACCAACAAACCACATTCACTGGGGGCTGTTCATTCATGTTACAAAGCAAAGGGATTCCAAAGAGTCCAGTGGAAATGTAGTAAATACCTACTGCATGCAGAGCAGAAGGCTAAGTGATAGAGAAGAAAATGACCATGGAAGAAATTGCTCTTGATCTTAGAGTCTAGAATTGAGTAAAGCTTGGTAATCAAAGAGAGATGGGAGAAAGAGCAAAGAAGGTGAAGAGATGAAGAGAACTTTGGTAATCAAAGAGATATGGGAGAAAGAGCAAAGAAGGTGAAGAGACGAAGAGAACTTTGGTAATCAAAGAGATATGGGAGAAAGAGCAAAGAAGGTGAAGAGACGAAGAGAACTTTGGTAATCAAAGAGATATGGGAGAAAGAGCAAAGAAGGTGAAGAGATGAAGAGAACTTTGGTAATCAAAGAGATATGGGAGAAAGAGCAAAGAAGGTGAAGAGACGAAGAGAACTTTGGTAATCAAAGAGATATGGGAGAAAGCAAAGAAGGTGAAGAGATGAAGAGAACTTTGGTAATCAAAGAGATATGGGAGGAAGAGCAAAGAAGGTGAAGAGATGAAGAGAACTTTGGTAATCAAAGAGATATGGGAGAAAGCAAAGAAGGTGAAGAGACGAAGTGAACTTTGGTAATCAAAGAGATATGGGAGAAAGAGCAAAGAAGGTGAAGAGATGAAGAGAACTTTGGTAATCAAAGAGATATGGGAGAAAGCAAAGAAGGTGAAGAGATGAAGAGAACTTTGGTAATCAAAGAGATATGGGAGAAAGAGCAAAGAAGGTGAAGAGATGAAGAGAACTTTGGTAATCAAAGAGATATGGGAGAAAGCAAAGAAGGTGAAGAGACGAAGTGAACTTTGGTAATCAAAGAGATATGGGAGAAAGAGCAAAGAAGGTGAAGAGTCCAAGAGAACTTGAGTTTTAATCATAATTATTATAGCTCACTTTATTGTTTAAAATATACTCTTCTTATAAGAGCCTGGTGAGGTAATGCAAGCATTCCTAGCTTTATCTTATGAACAAAGGTTCACAGAAAATATGTGATATGCCCTAAATTGTATAGCTAGTAAGTGCAGCCTGGGTGGCTTGATAAATAGTGGTGCCATTGATTAAAAACAGGGGAGTTAGAAGAAACATGGGTTTTCAGAAGAAAGGGACTAAATTCAGGTTTTAGACAGCATTGAGTTTGAGGCACAGATAGTCCATACAGGTGAGTATATACCGCTGGCAGTAAGAAATGGAATTCTGAAGCCCAGAAGAAAGAGATGTCAGGGATGAAGATAGAGATTTGGGAGTCGTCTATACAGAAGTTGTAGTTGTAGAATTTTGGGGTCTAATTTGTGATTTCTACCACATATGGAATTCTTGGTGTGGAAATTGCAGTTTAGTAGACTCTTCTGTAATTTATAGTCAAGTCAAATTGAGTCAAGCCAACTAGCACACAGGAAGGAGGTACAGTGGATAGGGTGCTAGGGGAGTTGGGAAGACTCATCTCCTTGAATTTAATTCTGGCCTCAGACACTGACTAGCTGTGTGACTCTGGAAAGTAACTAACCCTGTTTACCTTGGTTTCCTCATCTATAAAATGAGCTGGAGAAATAAAAGGTAAACCATTCCGGTATCAAAGAGCTGGGAACAACTAAAAATGACTGAACAACAGAACTTAAGCCTAGAGATGTCTTAACTTCTTATAGAACTGGCTTGAGTTCACACAAGTGAAAAGTAGCTAAGTCATCTAAGCCCATCTCAATCCTTTCCATTTCACTGACCTCACTATTCACTGTTCTGGTCAGACTACTAGGTGCACATTTTAGGAAAAACACTGGAAAACTGGGGAAGAGTGACTGGGATTGTCAAAAGACTGGCAACCATGATGTTCAAAGAGAGGGTTAATTATGTACAAACAAGATATGGACAGAATAAATTGGTATTAATCTCAAAGAGAAGTCACAAACATTAAGAGGAACCAGGAAAAGTATCTTGAAAAAGCTAGTCTTGAAAAAGCTTTGAGAACTAATTTTAATACTGACTAAATGAAATTAATTTATTAATATCAGTTATTAACAAACTGATTAACAACAGTTTGTAATATCTGCTTCTCTCTCAAAAGGTCTCCCTGGCAGTTGCTTAAACAGAAACCTCTCCCCAGGGACACATAGCTAGTAAGTCTTTGAAACCAAATTTGAACTCAGATCTTTCTGACTCCAGGCTGGGGCACTTATCCACTGGCCACCTAACTACCTAATTGTCTTGTAATTACTTCCACCCTTTACTCATTTGAGTTTTCATTCTAATATTTTAGTTTATATCACCATCTCAGGATCATCTACTTTTGTAACCCTACCCACCACCCACAACCCAGATTCTAGCTGATTCAATCAAAATTACTGTTTTGGTTGTTGGAATTACTATTTGCATTGTCTTCAGCCTAATTCTACAATCTTAAGATTATTCCCATTTTTTGAATAAGAAGGAGTTGAGGTGACTCATCCCACTTTTGCATTAAAACATACGATGATCCCAAATGGCAGACCTTTGCCAAGGGAGGTCCAAATTATGTACCATCAGACCAAACAGAAGGAAGATACATCTAAGTATAAAAAATTCTGTTAGATCTTAGTAGAGGTCTTTGGTTATTGAGAGATCTGTTGGTTACTGTTGGCCTAACTAATACATTGATCATTCTCAGACCATTGCCTCTTAGTTTACCTTAATTTTCAAACATAACTCAGGAAAAGATGCCAAATTATAAGAAGCTGAGATATGAGCAGATTGTGAGGAAGAACAGAATCAGATGTATTTTTTTTCAGTAATTTTGGAAGTGGAAAAAAATAAAATCTGTAGTTATTATATAGCTTGATTGGGTGATGGGTCAAGAGAAGGTATTTTTAAAAATAGGATTACAGAAATATGAGAAAGTTTGGGAGGTATGGGGAAGATCCAGTGGAAAAAAAAAGATGTTATATAAGTGAGAAAGTTATAAAAAGTGAAGGAATAAAGTCTTGATAGAGCATGGGACAGATAGAGGGATTAGCTTTCAAATCGAACAGGTATACTTCAAGGAAGAAATTTGGATGCTGAAGAAGGCGTCTGAGGGAGCAACTACTGGATTGTCTCCATCTTCACAGTAATGAGAAGTTATCTGCGATAGGATTAGAGTTCAGGGCTTGAGGAGTTCACAGCTACCTCTGAGTACATCTTGTAGCAGCTGGGTCTCCAGGGAAAGGGGAGAGTCTGTTAAGTATTATTTCATGTTTCCTAAGAAAATAATGTCATACCAGATGACCTTAAGAACTTAGCAGCAGAGAGTGACAGTTCACAAACTAACAGGCTTTTTGTTGGAAGAATTTTGCCAATGGGCTTTGGAAATAAAGGTCATGGAGCCCAACATTCTCCTTGAGAATATTATCAGTCTTGGGTTTTGGTATGGGAATAGGCTACTATATTTGGAGTCAGGAAAAGTCAGGAAACCATATGCTTAAGATTTGACATAGTTGCTGTGGAGAATGATATAGTGAATCATTGAGGGCTGAATATAGCCTATGGCTGATAAGAAGAAGGTTGGAGGGGAACTGAATAAAGATGGCAGCATGCTAACATATAGAAGAGTCCAGCTAGCCCATAAATACCTGGGGGCTTGGGAATGTACCAGTTTAAAAATAAATGAGAAAAATCACGTGAAGACTACTCTTACCTAGCCCTGAGAAGAACTCCCTCAAGTCCAAGGGCAGTCCCAGACATCTGTAGGCAGGAGAAAACTGTGAAGACTATTTTGAACTGGTGCAGTGAAGTAATCAGAACTAGGGGAACAATTTTTGTAATGACAGTAACATTATAGAGAAAAGCAACTTGAGAAGACATCAGAATTCTAATCAATACAATGATAAACCATGAGTTCAAAAGCCTGAGGATAAAACATTCTTCTTACTTGCTATAAAGAAGTGATGGGCTTAAAATGCATAAAAAAAGACATTTTTCAAGCATGGCCAAAGTGGGAATTTGTTTTGATGGACTGCTCATCTTTATGTAAGGATCTTATATATTATGGATTTTTGGTTTTATTTAATTGGAGAAGGGCAACGGGAAGGAAAGATTATAAACGTCTTAGAGAAACAATTTTTTTGTACCAGTCAGAGGAACTTGAGTTGAAGTCATACTCCACATTTTGCAGATTATACCCCGCATTATAAAGGAGGCACACCAGTACAGGGTAATCACCGGTGCCAGAATTTTAAGTGGTTTTCAGAGCTATCTTTAAAGCTCTCCAGGACTGTTCAGGATAGAGGAGAAAATACCAATTCTCCTAGCATCAACGTTGACTTTTCACTTTCAGATTTAATTCACGATAGGTCCATTCTGGCACAAGAAAAGGTCATAGGGAAGAATTCACTTTAACTAAAAAGCTCCCCGAGTTTTAAGAGATCAACTCTGGCTGAATTTATCTGGAGAATGCTCCCTATTCACCAGCTCTTCTCTATGGCTAGTTTTGCAAATTTTTCAAAAGGATGTGTGGACATCTTGTAAGTGACTCCCATGAGTGGTTTGCCGTCATAAAATGAACACACACTTGCTAGCACAATCACGATTCATGGTATCCTGAGCAATACATACCGAGTTTGCTGCCTGCAATATTTCAAACCTCCTATTGTGCTCAATCTGCCCAAGAAGAGAAAAATAAATTTGGGATTCAGAGACTTCCTGCAGTGCAATGAGGACAAAAAGGTGGATGGAACTGTTGGGGTCACCAAGAGAGAGAACAGCCAGAATTCTCCTCTCGCAGCTACCTCTGAATGCATCTTTTAGCAGCTGGACCTGCCAGGGGAAGGGGAAGGTTATTTTAGTATCAATTCATATTTCCTAAGAAAATGGTTTCATACCAGGCAACTGTTAGAACTTGGCAGCAGAGGGTGACCAGGTTCACAGGCAAATAGGCTCTTTGTTAGGTTTTACCAGCAGGCTTTGGACATAAAGGTCCATGAGTCCAACATTATTATTATTATTTTAAACCCTTACCTTCCATCTTGGAGTCAATACTGTGAATTGGCTCCAAGGCAGAAGAGTGGTAAGGGCTAGGCAATGGGGGTCAAGTGACTTGCCCAGGGTCACACAACTGGGAAGTGTCTGAGGTCAGATTTGAACCTAGGACCTCCCATCTCTAGGCTTGGCTCTCAATCCACTGAGCCACCGAGCTGCCCCCAGAGTCCAACATTATTTTTAAGAATATTATCATTCCTGGGTTTTACACAGGGGATACAGCATTCAGGAAGATAAGTATTCAAATTCTTCCTCAGAAATTATTAGCTGTGTGGTGGTGGTGTTGGTCAGTTATGTTTTTAGTTGTGTTTGTCTCTTTTTAAGTTCATTTGGGTTTTCTTGACTGATATTGGCATGGTTTGCCATTTCCTTCTCTCACTCGTTTTACAGATAAAGAAACTGAGGCAAACAGGGTTAAGAGACCTGCCCAGGGTGACATGGTCAGTGAGTGTGTGAGGCCAGATTTGAACTAAGGAAGACGAGTCTTTCTGGCCATAGGTCTGTCACTCTTACCAGTACACCATTTTGCTGCCTCTATCAGTGGGATGACAATTGGCAATCTTCCTGTGTCTTAGTTTCCTCATCTATGAAATCAAGGGGTTGGACTTGATGACCTCTTTCAGCTCTCAATCTATGATCATGGGGTTTCAAGCTGTCTATTCTGAGTTAGTCACTCTCACATCATTGGTAGTTTTCAACTACGAGGGTGTCCAGCACTAAATGCTGCATTCTATGCATAGTAATCTGCTGCCCACATATTGGTGTAGGGCTGTCACCTTCCTACTAAAAGACAGAAAAATCACAGTTTGATGCCTTGGAAATAACCAGGCTGTCACAGGTTTTGCATTATTAATTCATTTCAGGGTTGAATAATGGCAGATGACTATTTTTTAAAAATAAAACCTGGGTTCTGAGTTTCATATGAGTGATTATGGAAGTCCTTGGCATGGCTATCAAGAACCAAGGAGCGCTAAAAGACACTCTACCCTTTGATCCAGCCATACTACTGACAGGTTTATACCACAAAGAGATCGTAAGGAAAAAGACTTGTACAAGAATATTTATAGCCACATTCTTTGTGGTGGCCAAAAATTGGAAAACGAGGGGATGCCCTTCAATTGGGGAATGGCTGAACAAATTGTGGTATGTTGGTGATGGAATACAATTGTGCTCAAAGGAATAATAAAGTGGAGGAATTCCATGGGGACTGGAACAACCTCCAGGAAGTGATGCAGAGTGAGAGGAGCAGAACCAGGAAAACATTATACACAGAGACTGATACACTGTGGTACAATCGAAGGTGATGGACTTCTCCATTAGTGGCAATGCAATGAGTCAGGACAATCCAGAGGAACTTAAGAGAAAGGATGCTATCCACATCCAGAGAAAGAACTGTGGGAACAGAAATGCAGAAGAAAAACAACTGCTCAATCATATGATTCTATAGGGATATGATTGGCAATGTAGATTCTAAATGATCACCATAGTGCAAATATCAATAATATGGATATAGGTCTTGATCAATGACACATGTAAAACCCCAGTGGAAAGCTCATTGGCTATGGGAGGGGGTTGGAAGGAGGGGAGGAAAAGAACATGAATCATGTAACCACAGAAAAATATTCTAAATCAATTAAAAAAATAAATCAACAACAACAACAGAAAAAGAACCAAGGAGACCATGATTTCCACTTAAAAAGTTACCCAAGGGAGAAGCTAGGTGGCTCAGTGGATTGAAAGTCATGTCTAGAGATGGGAGGACCTGGGTACAAATAAGATTTTAGACACAACCCCCATTGCCTAGCCCTTTCCGCTCTTCTGACTTGTAACCAATATACAGCATTGATTCTAAGATGGAAGGTGGGGGTTTAAAAAAAATTACCCACTGGAAATTCTCTCTTTAATAATGGGAGATAGTAGTTGAAGAGGGTGAAAAATTAGTCTGGATATACCTCTATAAAAATGTCCTACTCAAAAGCATTCTTTTGTAGTATTGCTGATGAGCTATCATACTCAAACCTCATCATCCACTGTTATATCATTACCAAAGACCAGCACTGCCTATCCATTCTTTCTACTTCTAAAGACTCTACTTCAAGTTCTGCTCAATGTTCCCTTCCAGTTCAACTTACTCTTAGCCTCAGTTTCTTCATTTGTAAAAAGAAGATAGCGTTTACCTCCATGTAGTTCTTGTGAGGATCAAGTGAGAAAACATGTAAAAACCAAGTATCTGAGACTGGATTTGAACTCAGGAAGATGAGCCTTCCTGACTCCAGGCTCAAGACTCAATCCACTATAATCCTTTAACTGCCATATAAATGCTATATCTCTATCCATTATACAATACTGTCTCTCATTCACCATGCTATCAGTAATAATTCATTTATGCTGTGAGACAGATCACTCTACCCATTATTCCGCCTATTTGCCACATTTAATTCAAGAAATAACTGGATTCAAATCCAATATTTGACACATACTGACTTTGTAACCTTTAATGAGCTATTTCACTTCTCAATTTTCAAGGCAACTTCCTACAAATATAATTTGCAGAGGAAGTGCCATCCTCCAATGGAGTTGGGACTTGCTTCAATGGGAGTTGCCCAGACCAGTAAAATCACAGGTCCTATCCTTTCTCTATAATAAATAATTACAACATCGAGAAGATAATCAACTTTCAAAGCCTGAAGAACTCTGATCACTGTAATCAACAATCAGATGACGAGGCATGCGTCCTATCTCTTGAGAGAATTGATAGATTAGAAATTAAGATGGCGCACGTATTTGTGACCATAGCCAGGGTGAGATTTTGTAATGCTCAGCTATCCTCATTGGTTAAAAGGAAAGTTTTGTTTTGTTTTTTTAATTGGGAGAGGGGTAATTGGAACAAAATGGCAATAGGGATTTAAGTGTTTGACACATAGTAGGTACTTAATACTGACTGTCTTAGAATGTGTAGAATAGAAAAAAAAGAGAGTTCAGAAAGAAATACGGTCAACTGTTTCCCTCAGTTGACAAGTTCTAGAACTATCAAACGCCAAAAATATTGTGCATTGAAAGAAACACAAACCTTTAGCTAGATATAATGGAGATCGTGTGTTTTGGGAATAATCTCCTTTTTTCTTTTTTGTATAAGGAAATGTTCATTTTTGCTGTTTGCCAAGCTCAAAGTACGTGTATATAAACAGATAAATATATATAAGCATATATATTACATATATTAAGCATACATGCATGTGTGCATATATGTAATATCTAACATTGTTTTCCTTCATTTCAAAGAGGACCAATGGCATAATGGGATGATGGCTTTACTAATGTATATTATGTTGTTTAGTCATTTTTTTCAGTCATTTCCAACTCTATGGTACCCCTCTGGGGCTTTTTTTTTTTTTGGCAAAGATACTGGAGTGGTTTGCCATTACCTTCTCTAGCTCAGATGAGGAAATGGAGACAAACTTGGTTAAGTGATTTACCTAGGGTCATACAGTTAGTTAGTGTCTGAATCTGGATTTGAACTCAAGTCTTTCACACTCTAGGACTGGCATTCTATCCACTGTACCACCTAGTTGTCCTTAATAAATATATATATATATATATATATAATATATAGAAATACAAATTATATATCTATTCTCAGCTGATTAATATTATCCTTAATAGTATGTAACAAATATTCTAGGAACATATGTTATATATGCACATAAACCCACAAACTTATATGTGTATGTGTGCCTAATATTTCGGCACTCAAAGCCTTAGAAACCATCTAGCATTTATCTACTTATTTGGCAAATGAAAAGCCTTGAATGATGGAAAATAGTTACGGTGATGCTTCCTGAAAGAGGAGAGAAATGGTCCACATTGCCAGGTATTAGAAATTAAATTGGAAATGGGTTTCTAGATGCAATTCATTTGCTGATGACAAGATTACTAATGTAAAAACCTCCTCATTGAATTGCCAACTTGGCAACTAGGGGTTTCACCAACTCATCAGAGCCCCGATTTTTCCTGAAACTGTCATATTTGTGCTACCTGACCTTGACTGAATTCCATAAAATCTCACTTTCACTAAAACATTCTTGTTCATTAGATAGGCAGGGGTAGGTGGCATGTCGTAATGGAAGGATTCCTGAAGAGTCAGCAGAAAACTGATTGAATTCCAACACAACTTGCTTTGTATGTCCATAGACAAATCACATACCTTGATGCTCAATTTTTTTCTTCTGTAAAATGGGAATAATCATGTCTGTGGGATTTAGGAAGGATCAAAAAATCAAAGAAGTAAAATACTCTGCAAACCTTAAACTATCATGTAGAATGCAACTATTTATTATAAATTCCATGTCATGGGATGGAAAAATAGACATAAAGGTATCTGGGATCACTGACTCACTCTGTAAAACTGAAGCCGCAGCTCCCAACCCTGCCAGTTTTTCATTTTTTTATGTATCCCTACACAGATACAAATTGCTTTGTCCAATATCAAATAGTTTTTCAGTGGCACAGCTGGGATTAGAAATCGGATTTCTAGATCCAATTCATTTGTTTATGACACAGACTGCTGATGTAAAGCCTCCTCCTTGAACTGCCAAATTGTCTGAATGTTCTGGAGGTTTTGCCTACTCATCAGCATCCCGATTTTTTCTAAAAGTGTTGCATCACTGAAATTGTAGCCTTTTTAGAAAATTATATATGCTGAACCTGCTGTTCAACTCTTGAAAATACATGCATTTAATTCTGAATTGATTTTGCAACATTACATTCAGGTGGCATCTTCTAATATCCAGATTAATGAGATCACTGTCATTTGCCAAGCATTCAGAACTGAAATAGATCTATTTTCCCACCAGTAAAGTCAGTTTCAATATTGAATTTGGAGAGTATTGGGGGGGCATTTCAATAAAAAATAATGTTATAAAAGCTGTATTAAAATCAGCTGGTAATGACATGTTCTAGCTGGTCCATTTCAGATAGTTTCATACTTTCAACTGTATTTCCTTATTAGCTACGTTACTCACAAGATCATCTATAATCATGTACTATCAGATGGTAAGAAAACATTTCAAGCATTTAACTGAATTATCTGCTTGAAAATAAAAAGATTAATAAAATTAATATTGACAGAAAGAATTCATAACTGAAGTGGGGAGAAGACTGATCTCCCAGATTTTCCCCACAACATGGGGAAATTTTCTTTACTCATATTCTCTGAACTTTCAGAGAGACACTAAATTTCTAATTTTGGAAATGTTTCCATTAGAAAGATTGGTTCAGGAGGGCAGTTAGAGTCATTGTATCCTATCAGATGATCAGATGCATTTCTATGTGTACATGGAAAAAGAAGCCTGTGTCCAGAGGAGCTGTAGTATCACTGCATCTTGGTGGCACATCCTTTGCTTTGATAGATCCTTTGCTTTTGTGCTCTATTCAAGGACTCAATGATACCTCGCTGCATTCGTCCTGCCTCTAACACAAGTCAATCTTTCTAATTGAAATGAAAAATTTAGTGGCTCTCTAAAAATGAAGAGAATAAGACTAAACATAGTCTAAAACAAATGTTTTGTTGTATTTGCATTTCTTTGCATATAATTCATTTAAAATGTATATGTGCAAATATATATATATATATTTATACACCTACATATACACACATATGGATGTTTATAATTTCACACTTTAAGATTTCCTAAGCATCTTCTTCACAATACACCCCGTGGGGATGATAGTTTTCATTCCCTCTCCAGGAATAGTCCTTGAGAGGTTAATTAACTTGTACAATGTCACATAGAAAGTTCCTGGAGCCAGGATCCCCCTCCTCCCACACCAGTGTTTGTTGCTGCCACAGGCTCATAATTCTTCTCTTTCTCCTGAATATTCTCCAAGTCAGTTTCTGTTTCACTTCTTCAGATGATGCCATTTTTCTGGGGCTGGAGAGTTACCTAATTTAGAAAGTTCAGTATTTGAAGACTCTTGATTGTTCCCATTTTCAGGACTAAATAAAAATGAGGGCTGTGGTTAGTTTATTTTTTCAAATTATTTCCAAGTTTCTCCTATTTAATCCCTGAGATTAGATCCTCCAATTTTTTAAAAATAGAAAACTGGACACAGCTTTGATTTGAGACTTTTAGACTAAAGGATTTTGACTCTATTTGCTAGGTAATAGGGACCTACTTAAGATGAATAAAACATTCTCTGAAGCCTGGATTTACTACCTGTAGTTATTATAATTATATGACAGTTGGGTAAAAGGTGAACATCAAAGCTGCCTGAGCAGCCATCAAAAAGGCTCAGCAAGTCCTCACATCAGAGATGCTGGTTCTCCGTCAACATTCCATACACCAATAAAAGGAGCAATTTGTTCTTGTCATGTTTGATTCTTCACAACTTTATTTGGGGTTTTCTTGGCAAAGATATTGCAGTGGTTTGCTATTTCCTTCTCCAGTTCATTTTACACATAAGGAAATTGAGGCAAACATCATTAAGTGACTTGTTCAGGGTCGCACAGGTAGTGTTGGAGGATGGAGTTAAACTCACAAAGATCAGTCTTTCCTGACTCCAGATCCAGCTACTTAAAAAAATAATTCCAATTTATATATTTCCCATAAACTCTTAGCTATATTTTCCTTCCCCGCTTTTTAAAAAGCCTTATCTTCTTTCTCAGGCAAACACCTACTTGTCTATGGTCCAAGAAGCTATAGTATGGGCAGTGGTCATGCCATGGTGAAGCCATCTGGGCAGAATGGCCAAATCAGGTTGAGGGTAATGGACAGGTCTCAAATCTGTCAGTGAGTTAGGGGGATGTATATTTCCTCCAGCAGAATGGATTGAAGGGAACAATTTGTTCCAATGTCTATAAGAGCCCCTAAAGCAGATACCAGGAGGGTTGGAGTTTGGTTAGAAATCGAAGACACCAAGGTTAACCCCCGCATCCCAGGTCACTATCAGTCATCTTGACTTTTGTCACTGAAATCATGACTTTTGTGTCACTCTGCTTCACTTAAATCCAAGACATCCAATCCAAACCAAGAATCACCTCATGATATTATTGGTCCTCTTTGAAAAAAGAAGAATGAATACCAACATAACTACATAGCCTTTGGCTTCTTTTAAATTTTTTTATTTGCATTTAAATTGGCTTCCTTGTATTGTCCCCTTTTAAGGTTTTCTACTTTCATTTTCTTCTCACTCTGATGAATCCATATTTTTCCCATATAAGTTTTTCTTATTGTTATGATGTTGAACTTATTCATATTACTACTCTATCAAAAATATTCAGTAGCCTCCTACTTTCCACTCAACATGTCTTTGGAAGTCTTCCTCACTTTTTTCCAATATGGCAGAAAATACTATTGGATGAACACACTGGCTGTGTACCAGTTACTCATTCCTCTCTGTTGCCATATGACTAGCCATATATTTTTTAGTCATATACACCAGGATATAAATACCATGTTTATATCAGGATGGCATTCTTAACTCCTGTTCTTCTTGGCCCCTTGTTATTGGCTATGGGTTGTAGCCTACCTGCTATGTACTTCTCCACTATCTCCTGAATAACACTAATTTTTAATTTGTGATATGCCAGTAAATAATATCTGATATCTTATGTTCATCATTAGAAAGAACTTCTACATTGATGTTCACAGACTTAAAAGTAGGAAGATATGGGGGTCACCTAATATAATCCCTCCTTTTTTTTTTAAAGATGAGGATACTAAGAACCAGATGAATGCAATAATTTTTTCTCTAAGGTAGAGAGGGCAGCTAAGTGGTACAGTGGATAGAGTGATGGGCCTGAAATCAGGAAGATTCATCTTTCTGTGTTCAAATCTAGATACTCACTAGCTGTATGACTCTGGACAAGTTGTATAACACTGTTTGCCTCCATTTTTCCTCTGTAAAAATGATCTGAAGAAGGAAATGGCAAACCATTCCAGTATCTCTGCAAAGAAAACCCTAAATCAGGTCACAAAGACTTGAATGCAACCAGAAAATGAGTGAACAAAAAGGTTGTAGATGATCACAGATTTAGAGTTGAAAGGAACCTCAGAGCCCATCTCATCTAATCTCATCTTATAGATGAGGAAAGAGAGGCCCAGAAAGGTTAACTTGCCTGAGATCACATGAGTAATGAGTGGTAAATCCAGGTTTAAACCAATTGCCACTGAATTCAAATATGGAGATCTTTCTCTGGTACCTTCCATCAAGGGTCCTCAAATTTTTTCCCTTCCATTTCACAGTATCCAGACCCTAGCCATCACCTGTCAAAATTCTACCAATATTTCAAGATCCAATTCACAAAATTCCCATCCACTTGGTTCTTAACTCTTATGGAACCTATTACATTTCTTGCATGATTATTGACTCGTGCATGTTTCTTGTCATCTAATGAGGAAATCTAGAATTTAGAGCTTGAAAAGGTACCTTAAAAGTCATGACATCATCCTACTCCTTCATCTTACAGATAAAGAAACTAAAATCCAAATTAGAGGAATGGGATTTCTTAGATCACATACATAGTGGATCATGGAGACAGAGAATATGTTTTATTCATCTTTAGAGGTTCCCCACTGCCTACTAAATAAAGTCTAAATAATTAAGTCTGATCATCTCAAACCTACACTCTATTCAGCTGTGGCCTGAATATTCTGAAATATCTATAGACATATTATGCATTCTTTATAAAGTAGCCATTGAAGTCCAGGAAGCAATTAAAATTTTCAAGCAAACGGGTTAAAGAAGGAGAAAGGAAAGGAAAGAAAATATAGAAGTTTGAGGAATATATCCTTTAAGAGGGTGGGAAGAAGATAGGATTCATCAAAGATAATATGGAAGGAAAAAGTTAAAAGAGATCTCTCCAAGAGAATATAGGAGAGCTGAACTCTCAAAATCAAGAGAACAGAGAATAAAAGGTGTGGTTATCAAATTGTGGTCAAATGCCCAAGAGACGAGGTACATGAAATGGGAGAGAGTGCCAAATATAGAACTGGGAATTATGCAACCAGGAAGACCAAATTATACGACCAAATCACTCCACCTCCCTGGGTCTAAGTTTAATCATCTACATGAGGTGTGCTGGACGAGATGATCTGTAAAGTCCTTTCCAGTTCTAAAATTCTAAGGACCAAGAGTAGAGCAACAGAGGTGAAAATGGGGAGATTCCCTGATGATCTTTGAGAGGGGAATTTTAGTAGGAAAATCCCACTGCTTGTGGTAGGTATCTGGTGTAGATGCCATCTTCCATGGTTCAAGTCATTGGCTTTTTTTCGATGACTTTAGCACCAGGCTAATAGTCTTCTTTGAATGTAGTCTGTTACCTGGACCCTATCTAAAACTGTTCTAGTTGTCTAGTCTACTTGGACTTGTCAGAGAGACTTGTCTACTTGCCTTGCCCTTAAGAATCCAGCGTCACCCCCAGGGGACAATGGCAAGACTGTAGAACAACTACTGAAAAATATCTTTCTATATCTGGTAATACATAATTACCTTAAATAGGAGGAATTTTTCTTAAAAGGCCAGGGGTACATTATTTACTACAGAGCACACCGTTGGCACCAAACCTCCATATATGTCCTCATTTAATCACTGTGTGAATGGCAAGCAATAGACTTTTAATACCTTATCATTTCACAATTAGGAAGCTGGATGAATGACTCCATTATCCAAGGTAAGAATTCTTTTTCTACAGAACTTACATGAACAGCTTCATCAATCATAAATGTAAATCAGAGTATTAAGTTGCTAAGGAAACGATCATCTGTTACAGGAATCATAAATGAATTCTCAGCCCTGGCTCACCATGGCCCTGGCAATAAGCATCTTGCTTGGGCTCTCCGTTTTGGTTTCCTCATCTATAATGAAAGAGTTGAACTGCACGATCCTCAAAGTCCTTTATTGATCCTATAATTTCAAGTGTGGCATGAGAACAGGAAAGAGGAGAGGTTATGATCATTTACTGGATTTTCTCTCAGCTAGTTCAATAAAGAAGAGATAAACCCTACCCCCCCCCCCCCACCCAACCCCACTGCCACATCTGGGATAATCCTCTTCCCAAAGACCTCACTGAGCTTTTCTGTTTGAAGATCAAGACAATCTCCTGATAGCACACTCTCCCCATTCTTGAGGATGCCATCTTCCATGGTCCAGATCATTGGCTTCTCTCAATGACTTCAGCACCAGACTAATGGTCTTCCTATGTATGTAGTCTGTTGCCTTGCCTCCATCTGAAATTTTTCTAGTTTTCTGGTTTGCTTGGACTTACCAGAGAGTATTTTCTACTTGCCTTGCCTTTAAGAGTCCAGAGTCACCTCCAGGTGGCAATGTCAAGGCTGCATTTTAGTATATTAGGGTAAGAAGTTAACTTCTGCTCATGGTCCCAAACCAGCTAAAACTATGAACTCTATAGAACTATCACTGAAGTGTGGAAACCATTCACATTTGACTTGTAGTAGTTATTGACAACTTTTATAAAAGAAGTCTAGAGTTGGGAGTTCCTGGGTTCAAATCTAAACTCGGGCACTTAAGTCATTGAACCTGAATTGCTTAGCCCTTTCTGCTCTTCTGTCTTAGAATGATACTTTAAAAAAAGATGAAGAAATAGAAAAAGCAGCATCAGGAGCTACCTGGGAAATTTCCCTCTTGTACCTAGAAAAAGCTAATAATTTCTGCATCCATTAAAAGATAAGTGCCTTGAGGTCAAGGACTTTATTTTTGTCCTTTGTATTCCCAACTCTTAGTGCCTAATACTTTTTGTTACTGTTCAGACTCTTCAGCCCCCTCTGACACTTCATGGTCCCCATTTGAGATTTTCTTTGCAAAGAGACTAGAGGGATTGTCATTTCCTTCTCCAGCTCATTTTACAGATGAGGAAACTGAGGCAAACAGGGTTAAATGACCTGCCCAGGATCACACAGCTAATGTGCCATTTCCTTCTCCAGCTCAGTTTACAGATGAGGAAACTGAGGCAAACAGGATTAAATGACTTGCCCAGGATCACACCGCTAATGTGATTTCCTTCTCCAACCCATTTTACAGATGAGGAAACTGAAGCAAACAGGGTTAAATGACTTGCTCAGGGTCACACAGCTAGGATGCCATTTCCATCTCCAGTTCACCTTACAGATGAATAAACTGAGGCAAACAAGGTTAAATGACTTGCTCAGGGTCACACAGCTAGGAAGTGTCTGAAGTGCAGTTTGAACCCAAGTCTTCCTGGCTCCAGGCTCAGAGTTCTGTCCAGTGTGCCACCTATGTAGTAGGAGTTTAATATATGGTTGTTGACTTAACTTGCTAATTTTAAGCAGCTCCTTCCTACACATTTCTCCCATGTATAAATGCTGCTGTTATTGCCTTCCATTTTGCTTTAAGACAAGCTTAACAAAACATTCGGTATTTATTGTGATATAAACGGCAACCACCCATAATAGCTATTTGGGGCACTATAAAGCGCAAATCTTTGTTTCTTTGACAATTAGAGATGTACTGCCTGAAATAAGCAAAAGCTTATTGTGTGTTATCTGAAAATGTCATGTTTATGTAAACAGAGATAATAAAACTGAAATATGTAAGCTCCCGCAACGGCTACCATCAGCTCTTTCTGCTAGGAGAAGCTTTGAAAGGTTGCCCTTTTTTATTCTAATTATGAGATATCTCAACTTAAAACATAGTCAGTTGTGAAAAGCAGCTCAGGGTTAAACCAAGTATAATGCTTCTTTGCCTTCTCTGTTAAATACCTACAAAGTTAATTGGAAAAAGATGGGGTTGAGTTCTGTGGAGAAAAGCCAGACAGCCTAAAGCAACTTAGAGAATTAAACTCTCTTTCTTATTCCCTTTATCTTCCTGTTTGGATGCCCACAGAACTTCCCTCTTGCACTGTATCTTCATGCATAATTGAGATATCCTAGAATGGACAGGCTCAGTTGTGATTCAATTCCTACTCGGAAGGATTCCATGAACATTCTTTTCCCTGGAGGCATTGCTGTGATGGTCATGGCACCTGGATGTAAATGTCCACCGGATGACTTCCTCCTATCTGAGCTATGTGGTCACATAGGTGGGGAGATGAAACCAAGTCTGAATGTTTTAAATGGATGTAAATATAATAATTAAAGGGGCAGCTGGCTAGCTCAGTGGAGAGAGAGAGTCAGACCTGGAGCTGGGAGGACTTGGGTCCAACTGTGCTCTCAGACATTTCCCAGCTATGTGATCTTGGACAAGTCACTTACTCCTCCATTGCTCAGCCCTTACCACTCTTCTGTCTTGGAACCAACATACAGTATTGATTCTAAGATGGAAGGTAAGGGTTTAAAAAAAAAAAGGTCATAAAAGCTTATATTTAGGGCCAGAGAAAGGATCTTAAAAGTCTTATAGTCCAACCCTCACATTTTATACTTGAGGAATCTGAGACTCACAAGGTGAATTGTCAAAGGTCATACATGTGGTATATTGAGGCAAGATTTGAAGCTGGTTTTTTTGATCCTCCAAATCCATCACACTTTTCACCATACCATATTGTGCCCCATTAATATTAAAGGTCTCATGGAAGTGGCAAAATTACAACACTAATACATTGCTGGTGGAGTTGTGAACTGATCCAACCATTCTGGAGGGCAATTTGGAACTGTGCCCAAAGGGTGATAAAAGACTGTCTGCCCTTTGATCTAGCCATAGCACTGCTGGGTCTGTACCCCAAAGAGATAATAAGGAAAAAGACATGTACAAGAATATTCATAGCGGCGCTCTTTGTGGTGGCCAAAATTGGAAAATGAGGGGATGCCCTTCAATTGGGGAATGGCTGAAGAAATTGTGGTGTATTTTGGTGATGGAATACTATTGTGCTAAAAGGAATAATAAAGTGGAGGAATTCCATGTGAACTGGAAAGACCTCCAGGAACTGATGCAGAGCAAAAGTAGCAGAACCAGGAAAACGTTGTACACAGAGACTGATACACTATGGTACAATCAAATGAATGGATTTCTCTACTAGCAGCAATGCAATGATCCAGGACATTTCTGAGGGACTTGTGAGAAAAAACACCATCCACATTCAGAGGAAGAACTGTGGGAGCAGAAACACAGAAGAAAAATAACTGCTTGATTACATGGTTTGATGGGGATATGATTGGGGATGTAGACTCTACACCTTGGTGCAAATATTATAATATGGAAATAGGTCTTTATCATTGACACATGTAAAACCCAGTGGAATTGCATGTTGGCTATGGGAGGGGGATGGAAAGAGGGGGGAAAGAACATGATTCTTGTAGCCATAGAAAAATATTCCAAATTAATTAAATAAACTTTAAAAATATTAAAGCTCTCATACTCATTCATCCTTACTTTCAGTATAGATAATATGTATTCTAGATATTTACTGACTGCTAGACTCTAAACTCTTAAGAAAAATATTTCTGTGTCACCTAAATGATACCACAAGTGCTTTGTAAAGGTAAATTCACTTTTTCAAATGAATGGACTGAGCTCTGTCTTGCAAGAGATAAAACACCAACCCCTCAATGATAATTGCATCTTTTTAAACCTTCCCTTCCATTTTAGAATCAATATTGTTTCCAAGGCAGAAGAGTAGTAAGGGCTAAACAATGGGGGTTAAGTGACTTGCCCAGGGTCACACAGCTAGGAAGTATCTGAAGTCATATTCAAACCTAAGACTTCCTGTCTCAAGTCCTGCCTCTCAATTAATGGAGACACCTAGCTGCCCCTTGTATATTTCTCTCCACCCCTAAAAAAAAAAAGTAAGGCAGATTGAGAAAGGAAGAGAGTTCTGGATTTGAAGCCACAAAGACCTGGGGTTCTAATCTCACTTCTGAAAATTACTTAGCTATGGCCAAGTCCTTGGACAGCTCTCTAAGCTTATTAAGAAACTACATGTATGTGGCATAATATTTTAAATTTTTATTGAAATGGTAGTACATGTAAGCACCTGCTAAATGATAACTGATGATCTATATTTTGTGGCAATCAAAAGAAGATGACTAAGGATATGAGAAAAAAAACAGCTCAAGTTTTCTGGGAAAAGCAATAGACAGGGCTTGAAATCAGAAAAATCAGAGTAAGAAATTGTATTCTATCTTCATTATTTATTAGCTGAGTGATCAAGAGGACAACTAACCCTAGACTCAGTTTTCTCACATGCAAAATGGGTTACAAGAATTGAATAAGATAATAGATACAAAAGTATACCTAACTATATTTTATCATGGAGTAGGGGCTCAGCCTGCTTAGCAAATTGTAGGTTTAAAAACTTGTTTGGAGTCGGAGAAGAATGACTTATAACCAATAAATAAACATCTGTTAAAAGTCTCTCCCTCTCTGTCTTCCTCCCTCTTCCCCCCCTTTCTTTCCCCCCCTCTCTCTCCATCTCCCTCTTTATCTCCCTTTCCATCCCCCCTCTATAAATATATATGCATACATATATACACACATACATTTTAATATATAAACAAGCTACATATAGGCTAAAGAGGAAACAAGCATCAAAGAGAATGCCCTAGAATGGAACACAGAATGGCTTCCTAATGAAGATGGAATTTTCATTGGGACTTAAAGGAAATCAAAGACTCTTACAAAGGATTACACAGCCAGGTTGTGTCATATGTTTCTTGAAGAATGTTTCTGGTTACATCTTTCCCATAATGCTCAACAAGGAATTAAACACTCACAGTGTTTGCTTATATTTCCCTAAATGGAGAAGATGTTTCAATATTTAAATGATATTAAAGAATAGATGCTTGAATGGATGCCAAAGTATTCACACAGCTCTTATCACTGACTATTATTGAATCTTTGAGAGGAGACCCCAGAGACCATCTCATTAAAGTCTCTTATTTTATAGGTGAGAAAATAGAGGATCCAAAGGCAGCTTGGTGGTACACCAGATAGCACACTGGACCTAAAGTTGGGAAGACTTGGGCTTACATCCTGCCTCACACATCTATTGTCAGTGTGATCTTGGACAAGTCACTAGACCCTATGTGCCTCAGTTTCCTGATCTGCAAAATGAGCTGGAAAAGGAAATGTCAAACCATTCCATTATCTCTGCCAAGAAAACCTCAAATAAGGTCATGAAAAGGCAGACAACTGAAAAATGACCAAACATCAAATGTGCCAGACAGTATGCTAAGGGCTGAGGTAAAAACATGGCCCCTGCCCTCAGGGAGCTTACACTCTAATGATACCATATACAAACAACTATAAAGATATTAAATATATAAAAGATAAATGGGAGGTAATCTAGGAGGGAAGAAAAGGGGAAGATAAAGGACTTCTTGTAAAAAGTGGGATTTAAGCCTGGTCCTAAGGGCATCTGGGAGAAAAGAGATGAGGAAGGAGTGCATTCCAGGCATGAGGGACAGTCAGAGAGGAGCCATGGAGCCAGGAGATGGAACCTTCCTTCTGAGGAACAGCAAGAAGGCCAATATGACTATGGGTAAATGGCTTTATACTCAGTTTCCTCACCTGTAAAATTAGAGGACTGGAGGAGATGGTCTCTAAGATCCCTTCAGCTCTAACCCCTATGATTCTTTGCCCAAGATCATAGAGCTACTAAAAAACAGTGAGATTCCAGAGCTTGTTCCATATTGTCATCTTACCACGTGGATCTCACCAACCCCTGCTACAGTAAAGGAAAAGTGGTAAGATAAAAGGACAAGGTGGAATTGCTTTTCTTTTTCTACCAGTTTGCCAACAAGGATGAACAAAAGGATGCTCCCTCTGATTTCTGTAAAGTGTTGTTTTAAAAAGGGAGATGCAGCAAAAGGCAAGAACTCTTGGGTGCTGTAAATCATCCATCTGCTAGCTAAAGAAAGAGACCTGCTGGAAGGCAGCCCAAGGCACACCAGGCTCCTCTCCTTGAATTACCGTTAGCCTATACCGTTATTTTTCATTTGGCTCAGGTTTATTCTGGAGCAAGCATAAAATAAAACAGCTCTGCATCCTTGAGTTTAAAACCTTAGAAACATTATGAATTTAAAACACAGAACAGGCAGCTCTCACTTCTCGCCCCAATGTTTTCCTTGAAGCCACATTGTTAAGTGGATCATATTTTTTCATCATGGCAATCACTGGGGGTCTTGTTCCCAACCAAGGGTTCGGTATCAAATAAATCCTAGGTAAGACCAGTAATAGGGGTTGCAGAGGTCATAAAATGCTTGAGTTCTCTCCTTTTCCCAGCTAGCAGTGTTCTTACTCCTAGAATATCTTAAAATGTTTTGCTCAGAATTCTACTTTGCCCTCATCATCTCTTTTAGACTGTAAGCTTCTTGAGAACAAGGATTAATGTTTCTAACTTTTACTATCCCTAGCACCATACTGCCCTTCCTCCATCTGACTCAGATCAAATTGGATTACTCCAATGTTTCCAGTTACAGTTTTCCCACAGGGTTGGTTTATATTTCCTAAAATGGAGAAGACATTTCAATATTTAAAAGATATTAAAGAATAGATGCTTGAATGGATATCATGTCTACTATATCTGAGGCAAAATTCTAGGCATGGAACCAAAAAAAAGAGAGAAAGAAAGAATTTTTACAGATTATTGTTGCATCCTTGAGAGGAGACCTCAGAGACTATTATCCTTAAATTCGCTTATTTTACAGATGAGAAAATGAACGATCCAAAGAAGGTTAAATTGGATAACTCATGCCCTGTCCCCCATTCCTTTGGTCCCTCAAATAAATTCTGGATTTGTTTGTCCCCAAACCTTTGCTTAGACTTCATGTAGTTACTGGCATTTGTGCAGAGTCAATCCTACAGACCCCATTGTTTCCAGTCCTGCTTGTCTTCTATATAACCCTCAACAAGTCTGCTGGGAGTGGCAGCATATACCTTGATCCCATTTGTGGGTCCTTTGTATTACCTGCTAAGCAATATATAGCTCCAAATCCTTTTATATCTTTCCTTTAATCTCTAATCACATTTCCCTATGACTGTAGTGGAGGACCTATGGCACATGTGCAAGGTGGGGGCACTCAGAGCCCTCTCTGTGGGCACACAAGCTGTCACCTCAGCACAGAGTTTGCCAGTTTGTTCCTAGAAAGCCAGAGGAAATGGGGCCAGGCTGCTCCCATCTCTGTCACCTAAGGACATTTCTCACATTACACACACACACACATGCGTGCTCTAAAAGGTTCACCATCACTGCCCTATGATGGTAATGAGAGAAGAGCTGAAATCAATGGCCCTTTCCCTTTTGGAAACATGTACCTATCAGGATGGGTGCTCAGGAGGCACAGTGAGTACCTGGTCTTGAGTCAGGAAGACTCATCTTCCTTAGTTAAAATCTGGTCTCAAATACTGTCTGTGTGACTCTATGTCAGACAGTTCACTCTGTTTGCCTCACGTTTCCTCATCTATGAAATGAGTTGGAGAAGTAAATGGCAAATGGCCATAGGATCTTTGCCAAGAAAATCCCAAATGGGGTCATGAAGAGTCAGACTGAAATAAATGAATAACAAAACAATACCTATTAGGACTGTCTTGCTCTTATTACCAAAAAAACTGTCTATAAAAGCAGAGGTTGGTTTGAAATCATTCCCTGGCTACATTCACCATTTTTGCCTTAGGTGCTATAATGAACTTTTCTCTACCTAAGTTTGCTTCATTATCGAGGGCAAGGACCAAACAGAAGAGTGAAGTGGGAAGAAAGACAAAGGAAGAGGGAGGGGAGAAAAGGAGGGAAGGAGAAGGAAAGGGAGAAGGAGAGGGAGTGTACCTTTGCTTTTACCCCCACCCCAGAAAGCATGCCCCAAAACAAAACAATAAAGGGGGGGATATTCAGCAAAACATCAGAAAAGGCTACCAGTATAAGCCCTGTTCCATTCCCTCAGTCTTTCAGGGAGAAATGCTTCCTTCTGTCTTTCATATTTCTTCCTTGGGGACAAGCTTTAGTATAGGTCAGTAGTCTTTAATTTTGGTTGTTTTGCTATCGTCCTTTCCAATTTTATTCTTGCATTCAGAGTTCTTCTCATTTCACTTGATCTTGGTTCACGTAAATCTTCCCATGTTTTTCTGTGTTCATCACATTCATCATTTTCTACAGCACACTCACATTCTATCATATTCACATATCACAATTTTATTAGTCATTCCCCTATCGATTGGTATCTATTTAATTTCTAGCTGAATCTATTTCCTAAAAGACTAAAAGAAACAGACAGGAAGCAAACTCTTAAATCTGCTAATCATTGGTAAACCACTGCACTTTGGTAGAAATAAGCAACATGGGGAATGAATAGGAAGAGGGAGAAAGAGCTTTATAATTGCCGAAATAGTACTTGGCAGGAGAATTTAGAAAGATAAAAAGAGAATTATTATTCATTTTTTAAACTTTCAAGACCAAAAAGAGAAATTGATACCTGATTCATTCTGGAGGTCTGATTGGGGGAAACCCTGATGAGCTGGGGCTGGTATGAGAGGTAGGATCTTAGCTACTTCCCTGTTCCAGAGCATTTTTCCCCCCATAGACTGGTTGAAAGGAAAACCAAGCATCTAGAAGAGGAGAAGCTGAAATGAGTGGTTAGAGAAGAAATAGCCTGATTCATAGAAGAGTGACAAATTCCCTACCAGCCCAGTAGAGCATCATACCATCACTAAATATGCAATCAGTGGGGATCATTTTGTATTAGAGTTAGTAGATCATGTGTCTTATCTTCTTGGTAGGCTGGATGTCCCATTAGAGAAGTAAATGAACCTTATCTAATCTTTTTGTATCTACTACAAAGCCATCATCACAGTATTCTACACACAGTAGGCAGTTAATAAGGAACTGTTAAATTGAAAGGCAAGTAGAGCAAATATGAATTGCCATAATTCAACCTAATCAATGTTTAAAAGTCTACTATATCTGAGGCATAATTCTATGTACTGGATGAGAGAGACAGAGAGAGAGAGAGAGTGAGAGAGAGAGAGAGAGAGAGAGAGAGAGAGAGAGAGAGAGAGAGAGAGAGAGAAAGAGAGAGAGAGAGAGAGATAGGGACAGAGATAGAGAGACAGGCAGAGAGACAGACAGAGAGACAGAGACAGAGAGAGGGAAAGAGAGAGACAGAGAGGGAAAGAGAGAGACAGAGAGACAGAGACAGAAAGACAGAGAGAGTCAGAGGGGGGAGAGATAGATAGACAGACAGACAGAGAGAAAGAAAAATGAAAGGTCTTTGCACTCATGAAACAGGATTTAAAACTTAAAAATTTGGTTCCCAAGGGTCTTGATCGATGGCACATGTTAAACCCAGTGGAATTACACATCAGATATGGGAGGGGGGTGGGAGGAGGGGAGGGAAGGAACATGAGTCTTGTGAGTCTTGTAACCATGGAAAATTATTCTAAATCATCTATTAAATCAAAAATTAAAAAAATAAAAATTTGGTTCCAAATATTAGAATTCAGCAATTCATAAGGGTCTTAGAGATTGAATCCACCTACTCCTTTTGCAGATGAGAAATAGAGGCCAAGAGAGGTTAAATGATTTCCCCAAGGTCATATGATTAGTTTAGTGGAGGAGCAGAGACCAGAGCGAAGGTCTCCTTGCTCTCAATCCAGTGATGTGTCCACTAAATCACAGCCACCCAAATGAAGTCCTACAAAATTGACAAATACACTCAAGATCAGAGGTGTCAAACACATCCTCTAACACTCCTTTGTATGGCTCAAAATGGATTAAAATGTAATTAGAAAATATTTAAGAAAATAAAAATGAGAGAATATAATTTTAATATGTAGTTTTTTTTAAAGTTAATATGCAGACTCCAGGAGTCTTTATGTACTGTTTGGTGACCTTCAAAATCCTGTCTGGAAAAAAAGATTTGAGCAAGCAAGGCCTATATATGTATATAGAATTATTATATATATTAATTATAATATATTAATATATCATTAACTTGATATTTGATAACTAATACTCTTCATATTTAATATATTATATTTTTTGTTGTTATTGTTTAGTCAATCACTCATGTCCAACTCTTCATGACTCCATTTGGGGTTTTCTTGGCCAAGATATTGGAATATTTTTCCACTTCCTTCTCTAGCTCCCCTAGACCCCTGACCCAAAAGCAGTAAGGAATTCTAAGGAGCAAAGAATGGGTACTTGTAGAGTAAACATGTTTTGGTAGGAAAAGGGAAATATTGGGAAATTATGGCGGATGGGATAGAAAGATGGAAAGAGAGGTCAAGGTTAGAGGCAGTGTTGGGTGGTATGAATGAAAGGAAGATCAACCAAGATGGGCTACCCTGTGGAAAGTAAGATAGAACCCATCTTGCCACCTCTTTGGGTTAATAAGAGACTTTTGGGGTCATGCCAGTGCCCCCACTTTTAAGACCATTGCAACAGACCAGTTCTTTTTTAAACTCAGATCTGTGAAATTTTTTAAAATATATTTTTAATAACTATGTCTCAATATAGTGGCAGTTAGGTGTGGATAGAGTATGAATCTAGAGACAGGAAGACTCTTCCTGAGTTCAAACCTGGCCTCAGTACTTTGTAGCTGTAATGACCTTGGGCAAATCCCTTAAGCCTGTTTGCCTCGGTTTCCTCATCTGTCAAATGAGTGGGAGAATGAAATGGCAAACCATTCCAAAGTTTTTGCCATGCAGATTCCAAATGGGGTCCTAAAGAGTCAGACAGAACTGAAAAAAAAACCTACACATCAACTCAATTCGAATATAATTCCTTTATATATATTTATATAATTCCTTTATAATTCTATGTATTTTACTTTATGCATTTAAAATCACTATTCTATGAAGGAGTGTACAGGCTTCACCAGATTGTCAAAGAAGTTCATGTAAAAATAAAAAGTAAATAATCCTAGACAATAATAAACATAAATGATCCCAGTGTGTTAAAGCATTAAATACAACATAGAAACAAAATTATATAGTCTCACTCTTTGATTATCAGAAAATAACATGAAATATCTAAAATGGATGTGTTAAAAGCTAAAATAACCATTAAATTTGTATTTTACAGTTTATCTTCTTAAACCTTAGAAGGGCGGGGGGGAGGGGGCAGCTAGGTGGCTTTGGAGAGTTTGGAGAGAGAGAGCTAGGATTGAGAGCCCACCTTAGAGATGGAAGAGTCCTGGTTTCCAATCTAACCTCAGACAATTCCTAGCTGTGTGACCCTGGGTGAGTCACTTAATCCCCATGACCCAGCTCTTACCACCAAGACAGAGAGAAAATAAATTTTTGTTCATTGAAAAAAAGTTTAAATATCTTAAAAGAGGACTAGCTAAAGTCTCCCCAAATATTTGAGGTCTTTACTAAGGATTTTAGATACACTGTTGTGGTGATGGGGGAACCCTTGTTTTTCAAGTCTCTTTTTTTTTTGTCCTGGAGTGGTCTGTCATTTCCTTCTCCATTTCATTTTGAAGATGAGGAAAGTGAGGGGAAAAAGAGCTAAATGATTTGCCCAGGGTCACACAGTTAATAAGTGTCTGAGGCCAGACTTGAACTCATGAAGATGAGTCTTCATGACTCCATTTTCCAGCACGCTATCCATGGTGCCATCTAGTTTGTCCCATTTTAGAAGAGAGAGAAAAGAACAGGAGTCTTTTAAATCTGGTCCTTTTGCTCATCTTTTATACTTTTCTTTCATTTTCTCCTCTTAAAAATCTCTACCTGTTTCTCTATTCATTTCCTATTTTGAGCAAAGGGAATTTTAAAGGCAAAAAAGGAAGGGAAGTCAAAAATGCCTCCGGAGAAGGCAGAAATCTTATTTAGGAGGATTGGGGCAGACTCATGCTTTTTTTTTCTTGGTGGATGGTGTTTACTAGTTGCCTTTTGACTTTCAAACACACACAAACACACACATCAAAGATGATGCCATTATGGTCGCTTTCTCCTTCTCTCTGAGTAAAAGGTAATGAAACAAGGTTCAGCACTGCATAAAGTAAGCAGAGGATGAAGTATTGAGAAATGAGAGCTTCTGGCAAAGCCCAAGAAACACCAGCATAAAACCAAAGAATTCCTGTGGACTCATGACTCTAGGCATATCCACAGGATCATAGAATTTCAAGCAGGAAGGGTAGTGCAATGGATAGAGCATGGACTGGAGTCAGGAAAAGCAGAGTTCAAATACATAACAGACATGTACCAGCTATGTGACCCTGGGCAAGTCATTGAACCCGTGACTTCAGGTCCTCATCTATAAAAATAGACCCAACCTCCCAAAGGTGCAAGGATCAAATGAGATTACAATTGTTAAGTGTTTAGCACAGGTGCCTGGCACATAATAAGCACAATACAAATGTTGACTACTACTACTATTATTATTAATAATAATATTAATCCAACTTCCTTTTCTGTAAATGGAGGGTCAGGCAGTTTACACAAATATATGGGTTAATGCAGAAATAAGAGGAAATTGTCATCTATCTACACTTTCTGATGTACCTCTTCTCTTTGAGCAAACCTGATGTTGAAACAAATTTAAAGCAAAATAAAGCTGGTTTGGTGAAAGCTAAAAGGATGTGGGCAAATCCAGAGAACAGAGTCACAGAATTAAACATTTTGGAGTTGTAAGGGATCTTATATTTGTGATGAGATGGGGTAACTGATTCCCAATAGGTGCTGAGAAATCTTTACAAATGATTTAAAAAAAGTGGTTGGAAAACCAAAGAAAGAAACTGACTGGGAGCCAAGAGACAGAGTTTCGTTTCTGCCACTAATCAGCAATTATTTTATCCCCAACGTCTTAGTTTCCTGGTCTGTGATATGAAGATTGTACTGGCTGATTTTTTAGGGTTCCTTCAACCTTCAACATTCTCTGCTTTTAAAACTGAGACACTGCTGCCATAAAGTACAAGAACGAGAGGAGAAGCATTCATTCCAGCTATAATAGTCATTGTTGCAGAGAAAACCATTTTTTCTGCATTGGCAAAGAGAATATAAGAGGCTTATTATGCACATGGATGGCTGTTGTACTACTCATCTCCTATGAATGACATTATCCATCTAATAAGCTTTAATCCTTAATTGTTTGTACAAGTATGATATTTAATCTACACTAACTATATCAGGAAATTCAAATCACCAAATGAATTAATTTAACTGCATGGATGCCTCCTCATGCACATGCACACAGAAATTATCTCCTCTGTGTATTTCTCTCTATTTTAATTAGAATTGTTTTTGAAAGAAAATGAAGAAAAAAAATAGGAATGGCACCTGGTGTTAGGAAACATCTCCTATCTCTCTTCCTATGTCAGATGATCATAAAATCATAGATTTAGAACTGGAAGGGACCTCAGAAAAGCATTTCCCAATAACAAGAAGGCACTGCATTTCAAGTTTTATCCAATTAATTCTAGCCTAGGCACATCAAATTTTATGTTCAATATAAGTACCCTGGACCCTCTCTTATCTTCTCAAATATATTATTCTCTTCTCTCTCTCTCTCTCTCTCTCTCTCTCTCTCTCTCTCTCTCTCTCTCTCTCTCTCTCTCTCTCTCTCTCTCTCTCTCTCTCTCTCTGTCTCTCTCTCTCTCTCTCTCTCTCTATTGTTTCACCATAACACCTTCATTTAGCTTTTAAAGCCCTTTACAAACTACCTCCAACTTATATTTCCAGCCTCATTTTATATTACGCCTTTTCCCAAGCTCTGCAATCAGTCCAAATTGGTTTTCTCTGTTCCTCACACGTTTCCCATCTTTGCACTGGCTGTTGCTCATACCTGGAGCACACTCTCTCTTCTGACTCACAGAATGTCTCTCTTTCTTCAAGATTCAGATTAAGCATCACCTTTAATTGCTCCCATTATTATTGTTGTTGTTGTTGCTATTTTAAACCCTTACCTTCTGTCTTAGAATCAATAATGTTTATTGGTTCTAAGGTAAAAGAGTGGTGAGGGCTACACAACAGGGGATACGTGACTTCCCCAGGGTCACATAGCTAGGAAGTGTCTGAGGGCACATTTGAACCCAGGATCTCCTGTCTGCAGACCTAGTGCTCTATCCACTGAGATGTCCAGCTATCCTCGTTCCCCTTACTTCTTACTTAAACTACCATCTATCTAATAATGCATTTATCATCTTTATACACCTTAAGGACTACTTCATGCTTTCTATTTGTATCTCAATAGCCTGGCACACAACTTCCAAGGTCCCTTCCAACCCCAAATTGCGATGCTCTGATTCCTTTCTCTCCTTCAACTATTGCCTGGTTGATGCCACTGTAGCTGGGCAGTTGTTGAATCTGTTCATCAATAAGTTATTTCAGCTGAAGGTCTGGATGGCAAACGACCAGGAGTCAGAACTGGGAAAGAGGAGGAGATGAAGTCAGATTGCATTTGGGAAACTGTGATGCTCTGAATGATCCTAGCTGGCTCTCTGACAATATGGATGAGGTCCCTACATTTAACACCAAAATGTTCTTGGTGACAGCATATGTTTGGCTGTAAATCCTGGAACAGCACAATCTCCAAAGAATTTTAAAAATAAATAACCCCCAAAGGGCAAAAGAAAAGAAGATGGTGAGCATAAGCAACAACCTGCTAAGAATTACCAATGATGACCTGAAAGCTGTACCAGAAAAAAGGAGGTAGGGTCATCATGCAGCAAGTATGAAAAACAACAGATGGGCATTAATACTTCTGGGATTCTAAAAGAAGAAGGCAGAAGTCCTACAAGAGAATTTATGGAAAAACTTGGATGAGAACCCGAGTTATAATCTTACTAAAGAATTCTCTAATAGCAGTTTCCTTCTAAAAATTATTATGGAACTTTGAACAAGATGAACCATAAACTTCAAACAAAAAAGTTATAATAGCCACAAGAACTCAATTCTGACCAAACGAAGGGCTGAAAAATATAGTTCTTATCAGAAAGAATAATTAAGATGATCTGGCCATATCACAGACATAGGTTGAAATATTTTTTAAAAAATAAAGTCTCTTTGGCAACGGGGAAATAAAATGTTGTAAATATATACTCACTTGATGTTAACGTTTTCAAAACATAATAAGGATGATTAGTTAAAAGAAAAAAAGCAAGAGTAAAATACATATTTGAAGTTCTGGAATGTAGCATCTCAAATCTACAATTTGTTGTTTAGTCATCTCTGACACTTCATGACCCCATTTGGGGTTTTATTGGCAAAAATATTGGACTAGTTTGCCATTTCCTTCTCCAGCTTATATTATAGTTGGGGAAACTGAGGCAAACAGGGTTCAGTGACTTACCCAGGGTCAAAAACTAGTCACTGTCTGAAGTCAGATTTTAACTGATGAAGATGAGTCCTTCTGACTCCAGGCTCCTTCTGCTGTGTTGATCAAATCACACTTCAGAATTGTTCCATTCCCAATGTCTGATTTTAGCATCTCATGTCAATTAAAAGTTTCCTATGACAAAAGCTAAAGCTAAAGAATATTATATTTCTGCAAGCTGCTGTCTATTATTTCCCTTGAGAGCCTCTAGTTTCTCTTCTATTCCATCACTAGATAGAATGTAAATTCCTCAAGGGCAAAGACTTCAATGTTTGCTATGTCTCCGGTGCCTGGCGCATAGTAGGCACTTAGTAAATTCTTAGTGAGCATCAGCAGAGGAAATAAAAGAACTGGTAAAATTGTAAACCCTCATGAATATCTTTTTGGTAGGAAATCTTTTCTTATTTTGCACCACAATCAGGTCCATTGTAACCTCCAACAGCTGTTCCCAGTGTTCCCCTTTGAAGCTAATCAGGGTAAGTCAAATACATTTTTGTATATAATTGTTCAGATATTTAAAAACAACAATCATGTTCCCATCTGTCTTCACTTTCCATGCTAAACAACCAGAACTCATTCAAGAGAACCTCAGACAACATCATTTGAAATATCCTCCCCATTCTGACATATTTTCCTCTGGACCCTCAAGCCAAACCTGGGTGATGGGCAGAATAATGCTATCAAGAATGGAAACAGAGAAGGTGGGAGGAGGAAGTCGTTTGCATGGAAAGATGACAGACTTCAGATTCTGGATATGTTCAGTTTAATGATACAGATGGAAATGTGGAGAAAGTGAGATGGGAAATACAGAACTAGAGGATGGAGAGGGGAGGTAGATACTTTTGAGTAGTTGTTAATGCAAAAATTATTTATTTAATCACCTGTAAAAATGGGTTTAAACCACAAGTGTCAAAGGAATGCTGGGAGAGAAGAGCTCTAAAGGCTGCAGTCTTGAGATATTTCTAATATCTAGGAGCTGGGAATGGGACAAAGAGTACAGACATATAGAATCTCAGAGTTAAAAAGAACTTTAATGTTCAAAGAGTCCTGAAGTTCCTAATTTTTATGTAGCCCATCGTAGTCCTTATAGACCTCAACTCAGAATGGTTTTAAGTGCATAAAGTCACAACTTCAAGATTACAAAAGAAATCAATTGTACTGAAATACTATAAACAAAATTTTTTTTCACTTCATAGATTTCAGATTAATATCTACAAGAATCTTTTTTTTCAATCTGCCCAATAAATGGCGATTTATCCTTTACTTAAAGACTTCTGGGAGATGAGGAGGATCCTACTTTCACTTGTGGATAAACTGTACTTATTGGAAAGGCTTATTTAGGTTTATGCTAAGCTGAAAATTTCTCTGTGGAACTTCTTCCTTTTGCTCCTAGGTCTGTCTTACTGAGACCATCAGAATAAGCCATGAGAATGACAACCTTTCAAATCATGCCAACTCGAAGACTATCCAAGACCAAACACCATCTTTTCCTTCAAGTGACTTCTTTGGAGACTCTTCAGTTTATCAACAACATTTATGAAATGAAATTCCCCACAATGCAAACACCAACAAAATAAACAGAGAAGTGGAAAAAGGGATGGGAGAATCAGAGTAGACCCAGAAATGCAAAATTCCAATAAAAAGAGATGGAACCAGGAGCAGCTAAGTGTCTCAGTGGATAGTGAGCCAGCGTAGAGATGGGAAGATCTGATTCCCTATCTGACCTCAGACACTTCCTAGCTGTGTGACCCTGGGCAAGTCACCACCTAGCCTTACTGTTCTTCTACCTTGGAACCAATATATAGAAATAATTCTAAGAAAGAAGGTAAGGATTTTAAAAAATAATTTAAAAAAAAAGAGAAGGAACTAAAAGCTTCCAAAATGACATTTTGGAATATATGTCCAAGAAAATGCATTAATTTAGTGATTTGACGTTATCAAATGAATATAATTTAAATATTTACATTTATATTATATAATTTATATTATGTAATGATCAAATATAATTTATTACAAAAACAATTAAAAATACCAATATAACAGACAGTTAATCATCCTAAAAAATAAACACACTCTCTGTGTATAAGACATAAAAAAATAAAAAATATATCACTGCAGGTAAGAAAGAGCTTGCCATTTAACTGGAAAGATAAATGAAGGATCTTATAATTTTTGTTTCCAGACCTATTAATGTGGAGTTCAATTTACCATCACCCAACTGCTGTTGAAATGTTATTCCGAAAGAAATCAACACGGAGAAATATATTTAAACAAAACTCCATTTTCTCTAGGTTATCTGTTATTTTATTAAAATCCTTGCTGAGATAGTCACTGAGGACAAACCAAGGCTCTGCTATTTTAAAAAAGAGAAGAAAATTAGCAGTTGAAAGAGGTTTAGCATAGAGGATAGAGTGGGCAAAGGGTGCTACCATTTATCTTCCCTTTTTAAAAACTCCATGGAAAAAGAAAAAGGCATTCAGATGATGGATATATGTAGTTACAACATTAAAATGGCATCTTCAGGAGATGGTGCTAGGTCATAAGGACACAAAGGAATGTGGTAGAATAGGGTAAAATGAATGCAAATAGAGCTAGCCATTACAGCTTCCTAGTCCTTGCTCTTCCTGACCAACGATGCACCTGGGGAATACTGGACTCCTTTGCTGGGGCATCCTGTGCAAAAATGAGCCACTGCTACTCCTATTCACTTGCCACGTTTAAGAGAACTGAATATAAAGTTTCTAGTATTGGGAGGGAAAAAGGAGAAAAATATGTGAGACAATAAATTTAAAAAGAAGATAAAGTCAATTGTGACTATAAAATGCCCCAAGACATCAATTTTTATTTTTTAAAAATATATCTACCTTTTACAAGTGATCCCAAAAGAGTGGCTTGGGCAATTATGAAGTAAAGAATGTTTTGTCAAAAGTGTTACTGAGAAAAATTGGACACGGATTCTACACACTATTACACAAGTGCTTTCCCTCTCCAATCACCTGACATAGAACAGTTATCCAGAGAGGATTCAATGGCCACAATGGCTTAACAGAAGCATGAGATCATAAATAATGGGCTTTGAGGGCAGCTAGGTGGCTCAGTGAATTGAGAAGCAAGCTTAGGGATGGAGAGATCCTGGGTTCAAATATGACCTCAGACACTTTCTATTTCTATGTCCTTGGATAAGTCACTAAACCCTGATTGCTTAGCCCTTACTACTCCTTCTGCCTTGGAACAAATTCACATTATTGATTCTAAAAGATTCTAAGACAAAGTAAGAGTTTTAATGAGTAAAGAAATAAATAATGGGCTTCCTTTGACCTGTTTCTGATGGATGAGAGAGTAAATTGCTTGTAGTGATCTGACTGTGGACATTGACCCTTACAAATCTCTAGACTATTTTAAGTGCTATGCCATTTATTCTGTGTACCCAATTGTACCTTTCAAAAGAAAGTAACTAATTTAAGCTTTCTCACTTCCTGGATTCAATTACTCCAATTTGACAATCATTTATCACCTGCCTATCATACAGAAGGTAGAGTACTAAGTAAGCGTGAAGAAAGGTAGAAAGCAGAAAATCATCCTCTTTGAAGAGGGAATAATCAGTCCAGAAGTATCAGACCCCTGTGCTAGGATTCAATATAAAATAATGCAGTGTCTTCATATTCCTAGCCCTATGCTAGTGAGGTGGTCTCTGATCCCTCAAAACGTACAACATACAACCTGTGTATATGTATGTTAATGGGGTTCAGGGGGTGGTCAGGAAGAACTAGCATCTCTGGTGGGAGTCTTGCTGAGTTCTTTTCAGGACTACTTATACATCTCTGGGGGCTGCCTTTCATTCAGCTCTCACCTGTGGCTTCAAGAAGCTGTAGCATGCCCAGTGATCACACCCTGGTGGCACCATCTTGGCAGATGGGCTAAATCAAGCTGAGGTAAATCAAGCTGGCAGGTTTCAAAACTGTTAGTTGAGTTAAGGGGAGGTCTTGCCCAGGCATGTAAAGGTTACTCTTGGAAGGATGTGCAGCTAGCCATGAAGGTGACTGAAGTAGGCTCTGTGGAGTGCTCAAAGCCTCCTCAGACATGGAAGAAGCCAAGGTTATCCACTGCATCCCAGGTGATGACCAGTCATCCTGCCTTTTGTCTTGCCACCAGGTTTCAATGACTTTGGAAGAGAGAGTGAGGTTGCCAACTGTGCAACTGCACCTCACTTCAATCCAATTAATGAATAAGTCAAGACATCACCTTGTGATATCATTGGTCCTCTTTGAAAATGAAGGACAAACAACAAGGTAAGAAATAATATGTGCAAAATAAATACAAAAGTGATCTGGGGGAATGAAAAAACTGGGTAGGTGGGATATCAAGAAAGGCTTTAAAAAAACAACCTTTACCTTCTATCTTAGAATCAATACTGAGTATTGGTTCCAAGGCAGAAAGATGGTATGGACCAGGCAATGGGGATGAAGTGCCTTAAGGAGGATCACACAGCTAAGAAATGTCTATAGCTAGATTTGAACCTGTGACCTCCTATCTCTGTTCCTGGTTCCATATCCACTAAGCTATCAGTATGTCTCCAAGAAAGGCAATTTTGTTCAGAAAGGATGTGATATTTAAGCTAATTGTTGAAGAGCTAATGATACTTGTGGGTGGAATTAAGGTAGGAAAAGCATTTCAGACATGAGACACGCCCTTTTAAAGGTATGAAAATAAGAGAAGGAATGGTGTGTATAGGGGAGAGCAGAGTAAACTATATAGGTCTATACTCCATATATAGACTCCTCATTATGGCAGAAGTTTGCCTGGAGTCTACAGTCCTCCAAGGGTATAAGATTATGTTTCAGAAGGTCTGTGAAGTTGAATGGGCGAAAATATTGCACCGTTATTTACCTTTGGTTCCATTGGTAGTCCCATCGATCTTATTTATGCATTTAAAGCAAGAAGATTCAAGAGACTAATATAGGGATTCAAGATATACAAAAAAGGTTCAGAACTCCTGGGCTAGATTTGAGATGCATGAGGTGGAAGTAATGTGTAACTGGTCTGGAAAGATGGGTTGTGATCGGATTGTGAAGAGCTTTCAATCCTAAACAGAAAAGTCAGTCTCTGGAGTATTTTATTCTGAGTCAACAAGTCAATCACTGAAGCTTTGTGAGCAGGGCAATGACAGGGTGAGACCTCATCTAAGACCATTCTCAAGTGGCAAAGATATCACTTCTTGAATTGGCTCTTGAGAGATGAGGAAGATGAAGAAATGAAACTGTCGCAGTCAAAGAGGGTTTGGATATATCAGTTTGGCAGCAGCGTGGAAGATAGATTTGGGTGGGAGGAGGTTGTGACTGAATGTAGGAAAACCAATTAGAAGCCTATTGTTAGATGCTGGGGGATACAAAGAATTTTCTAAAGAGTCTCTTTATTTCCAAGTACTGTAGTTTATATTCTCCTGAAATTGGGGTATAGACTTAATCAAATCAGCATGTACCCAGTAAATTGGTGAAGGCTGATTTCAAACTTAGGACTCATAATTCTCAATAGTGATTTTTAATTTTCCCCCTTTTATATCTTTTGTTTCCCCTCCTTATATCAGTTATTTCCTGACATTCTTTTTTCTGTTGTAAATGAGAAAAAAAGTTAAGCAAAATTAATGATACAACTTAGTCTAACTTGTTCCAATGTAAGCTTTTTGTGAATGGGAATCATTTCACTGTATTTTCTTGGAAAGTGACTAACAATAGTTGGTGCTTAAAAATAGTTTTTCATTGAAAGCATATGCTAAGTGGTGAGAAAGAGGGCTGTCCTGGAAGAATGGGAAAGGAGAAATAGGATGGGGTAAATTATATTGCATAAAATTGATGCATAAAAGCTTTTACAGCTGAGGGGAAAAATGTAAGGATGACAGGCAACATTTGAACCTCACTCTCATCAGAATTGACTTAAAGAGAGAATAGCATATGTACTCAGGTAGGTACAGAAATCTGTCTTAAAGAAAAGTAGGTGGGAAAGTAGATAACAAAAGAAAGGAAAGGTAAGGGGCAGGGGCAATAGTCAGAAGCAAAAAACTTATGATAACAAAACCTTACTTTCTGTCATGGAATTGATACTAAATATTGTTTTCAAGGCAAAGGAACAGTGAGGGCTAATTTGATAAATGTAAAGTGGTACCTTAGAGTTTTAATTTGCATTTTTCTAATAGTGATTTTGGAAAATACTTTATATAATTATAGATAATTTTGATTTGTTTATCTGAAAACCCTCTGTTCCTGTCCTTTGATCATTTATCAACTGAATCATTTAACTGCCCCTAAAAATGCTTTTGAGGAAAGAAATGGTAAAAGGAGCCATCGGTGGTGATCAATAGGCAACCCCAGAGTATCCCCTCTAGTAGCATCTCTATCTCCATTACAACTAGGCACCCTCTGGTTTCCCTAGTATCTCTCTAGTCACTGCCAGAGTATATCATTTATTACAACCCAGAAATATTCTCCTCAATAGCTATTGATATATTCCTATTCAAAATCTGTATCTGTATAAGCCATGTAATTCAACTTCTCTATAAAGTCATCTTCATTATCAACCCCTAATCTTGCATACATTTCTTCTAATGGTATGTAACTTGTTCTGTGCCCAAAGAATAATTCCTCATCATAGTCTTGGTAAGATTTTGTTTGCACTGGTTCCAGGTATTCTATCTTCGCACTTATGTCCCACACATCCCCTTCTTCATCTACCTTTTCATAAAGCTTATAAAATTGATAAGGCATTTGTTCTAAATCATCTTCATCCATTATTATCACATCTTTTGGTATTCCTTCAGATTCGGTGTCTGAATCTAAATCACTGACTCCAATCACTATGTTATTTGGATCTCGCTCAGTGTCATGTAAACTTTTGTCAGATGTTGGTAACCCTGGATTTGCATTTTGATCTAAGCCTATGTCAGCAGCTTCTGTCTTTCCCAAATCAGTTTCTGGTTGTTTCTCACTACTAAGCTTTAGAATTTCATTCTGAATTGGTAAACTTGATGGTATGGGGTTAGCTTCTTCTTGCAGGTCCACTATAATGTTAACAATCATAGATCCTATTCTACCACTATTCTGAGGTTTATGTTTATCTTCATTCTCATTTGACTGTGTAGAGATAGGACTCTTTCCTGCTACTTCATCATTTTCTTCTGGGAATAAGTTGGCATGTCTCCCTGCATCATCAGTAGGATGCGTTGCTTCATTCTATCCCCCAGTACAACATACATCTGCTAACTTTGTAGCTAAGGTGTTCATAACCACTAAATCATTGTCCATTTCTTTGCTACTCTCTGCCAGTTGTATGTGTAGTTCAGCTAATTCTTCTTGATTTGATTAATTTTCCTATGACGTCTACATTTGAGGTTGTATTCTCTACTACACTGGAACATGAACCTAAATCAGAGCTGTTGCTTTGGCCAGATACCCCTCTGCCACTTAGAACATTGGCACTAACTGAATCCTCGGTTGTTACTAAGACTGCCATTCCATCCCCATATTCAAATTTAACTGTTCTCACCTCCATTACTTTGAATAGGATTATTGTGTTCAAAAGTAATTTCAGCTTCTTTTTCAGTTCATTTTTCCTTATCTAAATCATTCCTTGATGAATGGAAGGTTTTAGCGTCTGGATTCAAATTAGATGTATTTTCTATGGGTACTTGTGCCATAAAGCTATTTACAGAAATAACTAAGTTTGGTGGGAGGTCATCTGTAT
The DNA here is from genome assembly GCF_027887165.1 of Monodelphis domestica. Taxonomy (NCBI): domain Eukaryota; kingdom Metazoa; phylum Chordata; class Mammalia; order Didelphimorphia; family Didelphidae; genus Monodelphis; species Monodelphis domestica. The sequence continues at coordinate 42,483,041 of NC_077231.1, forward strand.
ATGGTTTCAAAGCTGTTATATTTTCTTCTTTAGCAACAGTAACCTTTAGGGAATTGAAATTGGGTCTCTGTCTCAGTCACAAAGTTTTGCTTGAGTTCTTGTGACTTTTTCATTCTTTTTCTTTTGCATAATTCAATCCCATTATCCACTCTACACTGGAAAAAAGTTCTCTGAAATGATTTTATTTCACTGACACTCTTTTCCTGTTTGGTTACTATGCAGCTTTTCTGTAAGTCTCTTATCTCGGTTACTATTTGAGATGCCATTTCCTTTATTTCTGCTTCAATTTCTTTAATCTGTCTCTGTCTTTCTCTTACTTTATTTCAATGGCTATCACTCGCAGATACACTTTCTTGCCCTGAATTTTCACCATTTCCCAACTTTTTTTCTATTACTTTTAACTGCAGCCTCATTCTCACTATGTCTTTTATCTCCACTTGTCACCCTATATATCTCATGGGCCTGGCTTCATAACTCTTTCCTAATCATATCAGAGTACTTAGGTTTTGCTCCAGAGGTAATTGCATGTTGCATCTCTTGCAAATCCTTAGCTTGCTTTGAGGATTTTAATGTGCAATGTGAACAAGAGGACTTTTTGTATCTAGTTTGTGAATTTTGTGTGTTCTTATTTTTAATTTGTTCTTATTTTTTAATATTGTTAATCTCATGTTTCTTCTTTAAAAAACAATTTCTAATCAGGTGAACATTTTTGTGACAAAAGAAACATTCCCTAGTTTCTTTCTGCACTGGTTTTTCCTTGTAACTAGGTTTCTTGTAACTAGATGTTGTGTATGTCTTAACCATGCTTAGTCTCTTGATTTCTTCAATATCCTTTTGTTTAAGATTATTCTCTGTCATTTCCAATTTTTCTTTTAGGTCTTGGACTTGTTTACTTTCTTCTGACTCATTCTCATGCAAGTAACTTGCTGCCTCACGCAGTTCTATAAGGGTGACTGAATCATACTTAGGGAAAGAGTGTTCGAAAAAAAATTTCAAATTAGGTGTGCAGCCCCTTAAAAATTGCCTACAGACATGGCTAGCAGATTCTTCAATACTAGCTTCTATTCCCAAAATTGAATCTGCCATTTCTGACAGATGGTCAATGTATGTGGCAGGCTGTTCCCCTTTATTCTGCAATATCTTGTCAAACCTAGCCCATTCATTAGGTTTTGAACAGTATTGCTTTATGGCCTGTAGAAAGTCCTCCCTGAATTTCCTCAGGTAGGACATGCAAGTAGGGTTAGCAAAGTCCATATCTACCCTTTGTTCCACAGTTGGCCAGCTAGTTAAATTGCTATCAGATCTTGTCTTTTCCAAGAATTGTCTCTATTCATGGGGGCTGAACAGTTCTGATAATAGGAACTCGACATCTTCAAAATCAGGATCAAAGATCCTGAAGGCTCGTTTCAACTCCTTTTGAGATTTGAAAGGATTTTTCTACAAATTTTGGGAAATGGCTTTTTATGGATTCTAGTTCCTTTGGAGTGAATTGTCTATAGGCTTTGGAGTGTAATACACCAGCATTACTGGATAATTTGGTGACCTCTTTTAATGGACAGATTTTTTCAGGTTCACAGTCAGGCTTGTTCTCATTGTCACCTGCATTTCCCTTATCAGTGACTTCAGCTGTCTTTTCGTCAGAGACACTGTCAGCCTATCCATTGTCCTTGCCCATAACCTGATCTAGCCCTTTCTCCTTAATCAATTGCTTAAACATAGCCTTAATCATGCTTTCCAGATTGTTATCAATAGCCAGTATCTTTTCTGCCTTAAGGGAAAATCACAAATCTAAAGATCTTCTTTACTTGGGTCAGAGTTTGAAGGACAGCCATTAAGAGCACATACACTTGAGCCAGGGCCTGCCAGATTATAGGGTCTGTTTGGAATGGCAACTGCAAAACAGACTGTGTTATGTTGCCTATATAATCAAAGATTCCACGATCATAATGGTCATCCTGCTGTACAGTATATGGTAGACCCAGAAACAAATGATGACAACGATGACCACAACTCCACAAATAACTTGTTTGAACATTGTTTCTTTCTTATTCTACTCTGCCTTTCAAAGGATTGTGGGGTTCAGTCAGACTTCGAGGTGCCAATTGTAATAGAAAGATAATCTAGGAGATATTTCTGTTTGTGATAACTCTGGCTGATTAGAGAGATACTAGGGGAAACCTCAAGGTGCCTAGTTGTAACGGAGATAGAGATACTTCTGAGAGATACAGAGATGCTACTAGAGGGGATACTCTGGGGTTGCCTATTGATCACCACTGATGGCTAATTGATTAATATTTTCCCTACCCTCCTCCTCCCTCAATAACTCCCTTCACCACCCTCTTCTGAAGCCTTTCGCCCCTCCTCCCTAAGTAGACTATAAGGTTTATGAGGAAAAACTCTTTTCTCTTCCTTTCTCAAGTAAGGGGGTTTATTGGGAAAACAGGACAAAGATGGAAACTGAGGTGAGAGGGATACGGTTTTCTCTAATCTGTAAGGAGGGTTAGGAGGATTTTAGAAAATGTCAGTCCTGTCACAGCTGTGACACAAAAATCTGTCAGGGAAATGGGAGGACAACTGTTTAATCTTTTTTCTTCTTCCTTCCAACTCAAGTCTCAAATATACAATCAGTTCTTCACACTCAAAGCCACCAACACAAGTTAATTTCTTTTCAGCCTTAGCTCCAGAAGCCCCCCCCCCCAAGGGTACTTCAGCCTAGGACAGAAGCTATCAGGGGTGCTGTTCATAGCTTCTTCCCCCTTCAGCCTGGCTTGACTCTCCATCTGGTTTTCCTTGGAACATTCCATTTGGAATGTTCACCTTGATTGATAGCTGAGGTCCTTTACTTTGTTTTGCATGCATGAAATTCTCACTTTCTTCATGCCTCTTACACAATAAATTAAAAAAATAAAAAATAAACTGAGGGACAAAGTTTTCAGCAAGTTTCCCTGCTACGTGTCTCATTTCTCAAGTATATGGAGAAGTAAGTCAAATTTATAAAAATACAAGTCATTCCTCAAAGGATAGGAACAGACAGTTTTCAGATAAATAAATCAAAGCTATCTTTAGTCATATAAAAATGCTCTAAAATCACTAGTGATCAGAGAAATGTAAATTAAAACAAATCTAAGGTGCCACTTTACATCTGCTAATATGACAAAAAAAAAGAAAATGATAAATGTTGGAGGGTATGTGGGAAAAGTGAGATACTAATACACTGCTAGTGAACAGATCTAGCCCCCAGGAGAGCAATTTGGAACTATGCTCAAATGGCTAGAAAACCTTTCATCCAACAATTCCACTACTAAGTCTGTATCAAAGAGCTTTAAAAAAAGAAGGAAAAGAAAAGGACCTATAAGTATAATAATGTTTATAGTTGTTCTTTTTCTGGTGGCAAAGAATTAGAAACTGAGGAAATGTCCATTAATTGGGAATGAATGAACAAGCTGTAGATTATTATTTTGATGGACTACTTTTGAGCTTTAAGAAATGATGAGCAAGATGCTTTCATAAAACCCTGGATAAACTTATGTGAACTGGTACAAAATAAAGTGAGCAGAACCACAAGAATACTGGACAGTTAGAGCAATATTATAAAATGATCAACTGTGAATGACTTAGCTATTCTCAGCCATACCATAATCCAAAACAATTGCAAAGGTCTAAAAATGAAAAAATTCTAACCACCTCCAGAGAAAATACCGATGGAGTCTGAATGCAGATCAAAGCATGTTTTTTTTAACTTTCTTTTTCTTTCTTTCTTTTTAAGTGTGTGTGTGTGTGTGTGATTGTGGTTTATTTCAGAACATGAGTAATATGCAAATATATTTAGCATGACTGCACATATATAACCTATATCAAATTGCCTGTCTTCTCAATGAAGGATGACATAAAAGAAGGAATAGAATTTAGAGTTCAAATTTTAAAAATGAACATAAAAATTATTTTTACATGTAATTAAGAAAAGATTGTTAAAAAAGAAAGTAATTCATGTACAACCTCCTAACTTCCTTACACCAAGAGAACTTGTTTCATACTCTCCTCTCCTGAATCAAGATCATTCATTACAATTAATCTGTGCCTCAGTTACCATTCAGTATTGTTTTTATTTAAATGGTTGTAGTCAATATGTATTTATGGTTATTTAATGCTTTTTATTTTGCACAAATTTGTATAGGTTTCCCTGCCCTCATTTTGCTGAATTCTTTCTATGTGTCTACTCTTGGGGTATAGAAACATTCCATCACATTCATGTGCCACATCTGTTCAGCCTCTAGCACCCATTCCATTTAGCTCTATCTCCCATAGATCACACCATTTTCCACACACACAAAAATCCCATTTAATGTTTTCTTTTCAGTAAAAGTCAGTTTCCTATACAGGACAAAACATTGCCTTCAATTTCATAAAACTATTTTTTTAATCCTTTGATTCCGAACTTTTTTTAGTACTTCACGAAAACGATGTCCGTATGCCTTTTTTTTGGCCATATGAACAACAAGTCAACAAATATTTAGGAAGTTCTTTCTATATGCCATGAACTGGGCTAAGTGCTAGAAATTCAAAGAAAGGCAAAAGCAATGCAAGGAGCTCACAACCCAATGGGGGAGAGGAGGAGACAACCGAAACCTGGTGTTCACGCTGCAGAGAGTTGAACATAACTACTTTGTTACTGTTGTTACCTCTTTGAAAAGGAAGGATGAAGACAACAAGTTTGATTAAAGTAATGAAGCAAAGCTCAACACCTTAGAAAGTATAAAAAAAAACAAATCACTGCAATTATAAAATGAAATATCAGACAGATATTTCAACTGTCAGTCAATTCCCCAAATGAGAAAAATTTTAAGCAAAATATTTTAAAACAAGAGGGACATATTTAGAAATTCGGTACTAGATAGACAGAAACATTTCTTTTCATGAAAAGAATAAATACAATGTAATAATTCTCTCTGAATATATTAGAGAAAGCATCCAAAGTGACTGTTCCTTTTTCTACCCCTAAAGTGTGGCCATTTCCCAGAATTCTCTGTCTTGGGTCCTTTGGTCTTTTTCTGTTCCTTAAGCTCTTGCCCCAAGTGATCTCCCATTTTGCTAACATCTATTCTATGCCTGTAATTCCCATATTTTTTTCTCTAGCCTTGACCTCTCAGCTAATTAATCCCTAGTTTAATGTCTACAATTGTACCTCCACTTCAAATTCAACATGTTTTAAACTTAATTTATCTCCTTCCTAAAAACTGGCCCTTCTCTTGATGTCATTATTAGTGCTGATGAAACTATCAATCCCTCAGCTCCACAGATTTGAATTCTGTTATTTTTAAACTCATCTTATTCCCATCCAAACACACATTCATCCAGGTATGAAAATTTTCTTTTGCTATAATATCACAGGGTCATAGGAGCAATGACTTAGAGCTGAAAGGAACATAAGGTCTAAACACTTTAATGTCATTTGTCTTCCTTTCCTTCCCTACTGCCACCATAATGCAGGCTCCCATTACTCTGGAAGGGTAGAGGAGGGAGGAGAGGCTTCCTACTTGACCTTTACTCTCCAAATCATTCTTCATAGGGTAAAGTAATACATACATAGGTTGGATCAAAAGACTTCTGAGCTTTACAGGCTCTACAGGCTTTCCATCTAATACCAAATGACTTCCAGCCTCTAGCATGACTGTTGAGGTTCTCAGCAACAGGTGTCCCTGCCATATTTCCAAACTTATTCTTTGCTATTCACTTTCCTTAATTCTGTGCTGTAGCCAAATTGAACCAGCCATTTTCTGATCACATAATCATAGAATAACAATTGGAAAGGGGTTCTTAACTTTTTCTTGAGTGATGGAACCCTTTGGCAGTCTGATAAAGCCTTTGAGACCTTCTTAGAATTATAACTTTACAAGCATAAAATAAAGTGCATAGAATTACAAAGAAAATCAATTTTATTGAAATTTATTTGTCAAAATATTACAAAATTTCTCCGATCTCCTCTAATACACTCATTAAAAGCAGTTGATGGCATAGTAGATATAGCTGGGAAGTTCAAATCTAGCCTCATGTATGAACTAGATGTATGGCCCTGGGTGAATCACTTGAGCTGTGCTTGCCTCAGTTTCCTCAACTGTAAAATGGGGATAATAATAGCCACCCACCACCCTACAAACCTGGAGCTGAGTTGTCATGGAAAGAGTATGGGATATTAAAGGTCTAAAATAGAGTTCCAAGTTTTGTTTCAGGATGTTTAATAAATTATTGTTGAGTAGGGGAAAAAAATGACCCTGGAATCAGAGGACCTCGGTTCAGGTCCTATATCTGACATTTACTATCTTCTCTAGCTTTAGGTACATCATCAATTCTTAACTGTCAAATAACAGAGTTGGATGGGATGACCTTGAAGGTGCTGTCTAGGTCTGTCATTGTTCATCCTTCATTTTGAAAAGGGAAAATGACACAAGGGCATGTCTTGACTTGAGCTTGAATTGGATTTAAGTGAGGCAGAGCTGCTCCAAGTCATCAGCATCATTCTCTCTTGCAGAGACATCCAAGCCCAGTGGTAAGACAAAAGTCAGGATGACTGGTGATGGCTCAGGATGCAGTGGATGACCTTGGCGCCTTCCATGTCTGACCTTGTCATCTTCCATGTCTGACCAAACTCTAAGTCTTCCACAGTTCTTGCTCCAGCTGTCTTCAGCTTTGGAACAAACTGTTTTCATCTGTCTCATCCGCCAGGGGAAGTCTTCATGTGCTTGGAATAGACATCTCCCCAACTCACCAGTGCCTTTTCCAGTTGACATGCTTCTCCTCCTTTCAGGCAAACCTCAGGTACCACCTTCTCGATGAAGCTCAACTAGGTATTTCAGTGGATAAAGCTTGGAATTTGAGTCATCAAGACCTGAGTTTGACTTCTGCTTAAGAAATCTAGTAGTCACAGGACCCAAGGCAAGTTATATAATTTCTTTTAGCCTCATACATCCCACTAAAAACGAGGGTAATAATGACACTTATCTAACAAGATTTCTGTGAGAAGCAAGCATCCCACAAACCTAAAAATGCAATGTCAACATTAGCCATGAGGATGGAGCATTTCCTGAGCCTCAATGAGAAATGATACTTTCCCGTCTCAAATCTTTTTGTCCTTCTGCTTGGCCGCTGCTACATATTCATTAATCATTTATACTGTAGCTTATACTATACCTATTTGTGTACACACCACCCACCCCTTTGATTGATTTGAAGACAGAAATTGTATTCCGTCTCTGTGTCTCCCAAAACCTACGAGAAAGTCTTGCACAAAGTAGGTACTTGATAGATGTCTACAGAACTGAACAGAAACATTTAGGTTGATATCACCCATAGCAAAAGAGAAAAAGAACCAAAATTAGGCTCTTCCTCAGGGACTCCTCTTGGCCTTTTTATATATTTCCCAGGTAAACTGAGGATTCACTTTGGTACCCATGCACTAACTCTCTCCTGTACTACACTCTAATCCTTTCAAAAGTTAGGGATTAAAGTACTCTATTTTTTTAAAGAATTCCCATCCATACTTAAGAATGCTTGTAGGCACACTTAATTTGGCAAGGACAACATTTTCAATTTAACTCATTCTAGAGAGGCCCATCATAGTTAATTCTCCACATGCTACTTAGAAACAGCTCGAAGTTAAAACCTATTTTAGGATTCCTGTTAAATAGTGAAATGCAAATTAGAATCAAGAGAAGCCATGTTTTACCTTGGGACCATACATTTTAGTCCATGTATCTGAAATACATATTCTTTATTAAGGCTGTACAGTATCAGCTTACTTAAAATTTACTCTAGGCAGAATCATCTTCAGGAAAAACAAAACAAATTTTCATATCTGTTCTTGGTGCCTAGGATTGAACCTGTCTTTTTTTGAGTAGAAGACTACCAGTATCTGAACAAGTCATGCTCAAGGAGATTCCAGTCATCCATCCCAGGTCAGCTCTCACACCCTAAATAACTCTCATTTTCCAATGGATTTCTTACTTTATGAATTCCAAGTTCATCTGAGATCAAGGACAACTGCCCATTTAGAAAACTCTAAGACTTCTTTGAAAGTCTTTTGCCTTTGTGGGTAAATTTAAAGTTTCAGGAGATATGTTCCTTATCTGCAAATGGATATGTTTCTAAATATGAGTTTTAGCATCACTAGAAGACCAATAGCCATGGATAGTTTTGTATCACTAAGAAAATGTAGCATAGTAATGTAGTATAGTGGAACAGCATTTTTGTTTCATTTTATATATTATCTGAGGGTTAACAAGGCATAGATTTGTGTATATATGTATATTTACACATATAGAGATATAAAATCTACTAGCTGGGGAAATTGTAGGGCTTCCCTGTTTACCCACTTCTGTACCTGATATCCTTGCCACCCCTTCCCTGCTTGAACCCCGATAAATCACCTGATATTTAAGATTTAGGTCTGGGCCAGTATTTATATATTTTAGGGACTGAAGGGACATATATAAAGAGACTGAAGACTTGGGGAGGGTCACACCTCTCCCCAAAAGGGGGTTGACTTCTAGATCTCAGGGATTCAAGATTGCCTGACTCAAGGAACTGACATCTCTCCTTGGCAGTCGAGTAGCCCTAAGATCCTGAAGGGGATTGACAGCTGATGTCCCTGGGGAAAGCAGAGGCATAAGAAATCATCTTGCCACTCAAAGCTTCTCTGAGGGGGTCATCTTGTCATCTCACTAAGTCATTCCCTCTCTAGTCTCCTGTCCTCTATCTCCCAGAAAATATTCTCTGGGGAGACATACTCCTCCTTTAAGGAGACAGGACTTGGTTTATTTCCCCCCAGAAGGAAGGGAGGAGAAGAAGGATCTCTTCACTCTCTCAACCCCATTCCCTCTTTCTCTCCATCATCACTGTCCCTTCTCCAAATCCCTCTATTATACTATATAGGCAAACAATTATACTTTGGAATAAACACAAAATTGCTATTTCTTTTAAAATCTTACCTTCTGTCTTAGAATTGATTCTACTAAGTATTGGCTCCAAGGTAGAAAAGCAATAAAGGGTCAGGCAATTGGGGGTTAAGTGACTTGGCCAGGGTCACAGAAATAGAAAGCATCTGAGGCCAGAGTTGAAGCGAAGATCTCTCATTTCCAAGACTTGGCTCTCTATCCACCTGAGTCATGTAAGCTGCCCCAGCAAAAGGCTATTTAAAGGACTGTTTTGGATGCAGAACTGCTAAACTACTCATGAAAATTAAGACATAAAGGATCACTCCTTTTTTTAATAGGTCAGATAGGTATATTTCCCATTTAAAATTCTTCTCTCAATTGAATTCATTTATCACATTCTTGTAACAGAAATTCATGGTTGCATGGTTGCATTTTTAGTATTTGTTTTAGCTTATTAGAATATCCTTGGGAAGTCGACAAGACATATTAAAATAAATGGCAAGGTCTACAGAAGGCAGCATAATTCACAGCATAGAGAACTGACAAGCAATAATGCTTCGGCTGGCAGGAAGCCTAATACATGTAATGACCTGCATTTCACAGTTGTTAACAGTCATCAGAATCACACCATCAAAATATTCTGGGAAGCAAATGAAAATGCAGTCTCATATTTCAAATTCTATATTCTATGCACTTCCTTAGAATAATGACTTTCTATTGAATTGTCTTCTTGAAAGTAAAAGAAAGTAGTATAGCCAGTCACTACCTCTCGCGCTTTGAGGTTTTGACTCAAGTGACCACTTGAAGGCAATTTTTATACCAAAATCAATTTCTGAAACATCAAAAATGTGCAGACATATTAGGAAAAGAAGTATTGGATGAACCACTAACAGAAACTAAATACAGACAATGCAGATGAAAGATAATGTCTTTAAGTTAAAAAAAATGTTTTCTAGAACAGAACCACAGTTGTGAAACTTTTGTAAAAAACAAACCTTCTCCTTGTCTCAAGATGTTTGGGGGCTCCATAAGACAGAGAGCTAAGTGACTCCTGCCTCCCCATTGGAAAACATGAAGTAACATCTGAATGACTCAACATCTGACTTTGTCAAACTAACACGAGTGGAAAATCCCACAAAATTCCACTTTGGGATTTATTCTGCCTACAAAGAAAAGGTTTTTTTTTAATTTTCCCCCAATAGATCACAGCATCGAGAACAAGCCAGGTTTGATGACCATTACTTATTTTTCTGCATGCTTTTAATGATTTCCTTGAGAATCGAAATGCATCTGCTTGAGTTTTCCTGGGATTTTTCAGAAATGCTAGTTATGCCTTTCTGACAACTAGGATGACTTCTACTTCAGAAGAAGTTTTCATGACTTCCGGTTAAGATGGCGGCTTAGAGAAAGCTGAAGTTCAGATCTCCGGAAAACCCTTCCCGACCGATCTCAAACTAGAAGCTCCTAAGGCGCCGAAATTCAAAACGATCAACAGCACAGACCCTGGGAACCCTCCTCCTGGACCTGGACCCGGTTCAAAAGGTACGGCTCCCCTTAAAAGCCAGAACCCGAGATCCCTCGGACCTCAGGGGTAGGAGCGCAGAGTCCAAGGCTCCCGGAAGCGGCAGCCGCGCCGGGCTCAGAGAGCAGGGTCTGAGGAACAACAACCCTCAGGGTCTTCTACCCAAGTCCCAGTCCGGGTGAAAGTTACTGCCTGGGGCTTCCGCTGCAGAGAGCCGGTAGGTCCGGGTGAAAGTTACTGCCTGGGGCCTCCGCTGCAGAGAGCTGGTCAGTCCGGGTGAAAGTTACTGCCTGGGGCCTCCGCTGCAGAGAGCTGGTCAAAACAACAGCAACCCTCAGGGCGGGCAAGACAGCCTCACGGGCTGGATCCTGCTATCCAAGTCTCAGTGAAAGTCTGTGCTCTCGGAGCTTGGGGAAGCGGCAGCCCATCCCCCCGCAGGCCGACGAAACAGCCTCACGGCCAGGGATTCTGAAGGCAACTTCCGGAAATCGAGCCAGGGGGAGAGTGTGGCCTCGTGGTCCGACCCTTCCATTCCAGTTCCAGTGAGGCATATTCAGTTTAACCCAGGGAACGCTCATAGAACCAACATCTGCCCAGGACTAAAGCCACTGATCACCAGACAAAGACAAGAAAAGCCAATCCTCCACGTTCAGAGATGACAAATTCCACAGAAGCACAGAAGCCCCAAAATACCAAGAAAAATAAGAAGAAAGGGGCGACTCTGGACACATTCTATGGAGCCAAAATACAAAATACAGAGCAGATAGAAGAAGATATACAAGAAAATTCTCCAAAATCTTCCAAAGGAAATAGAAACTCTCCACAAACCCATGAAGAATTTGAATCAGAAAGGACCAAAAAGATGGAAGCCCTCTGGGAGGAAAAGTGGGAAATGATGCAAAAGAAATTCACGCATCTACAAAACCAGTTTGACCAAACTGTAAAAGAAAACCAGGCTTTAAAGCAAGAACTAATAAAGCAAAGCCAAAACACCAAGAAATTAGAAGAGAACATAAAATATCTCACCGACAAGGTGATAGATCTGGAAAACAGGGGGAGAAGAGAAAATTTAAGAATAATTGGACTCCCAGAAAAGCCAGAAATAAACACCAAACTGGACATGGTGATACAAGATATAATCAAAGAAAATTGCCCAGAGATTCTAGAACAAGGGGGCAATACATCCACTGACAGAGCTCACAGAACACCTTCTACACTAAACCCCCAAAAGACAACTCCCAGGAATGTAATTGCCAAATTCCAAAGCTATCAAACAAAAGAAAAAATCCTACAGGAAGCCAGAAAAAGACAATTTAGATATAAAGGAATGCCAATCAGGATCACACAAGACCTTGCAAGTTCTACGCTGAATGATCGTAAGGCATGGAACATGATCTTCAGAAAGGCAAGAGAGCTGGGTCTCCAACCAAGAATCAGCTACCCAGCAAAACTGACTATATACTTCCAAGGGAGAGTATGGGCATTCAACAAAATAGAAGACTTCCAACTTTTTGCAAAGAAAAGACCAGAGCTCTGTGGAAAGTTTGATACCGAAAATCAAAGAGCAAGGAATACCTGAAAAGGTAAATATTAAGGAAAGGGGAAAAATGTTATCTTCTTTTACTCAAACTCTCTTCTATAAGGACTACATTTATATCAACCTATGTATACTAATATGTGGGGAAAATGTAATGTATAAATAGGGGGTAAAGAAAGACCAAATAGAATAATGGTTCTCACACAAAGATTCACAGGGGAAGGGGAGGGGAAGAAAACTCCTATAAGAAGGAGAGGAAGAGAGGGGGGGGGTTACTTAAACCTCAATCTCAGGGAAATCAACTCTGAGAGGGAAAAACATCCAGATCCATTGGGATCTTGAATTCTATCTTACCCAACAAGGGTAGGGAGAAGGGAAAACCAAGGGGGGGAGGGGGAGAGGGAGAACAAAAAGGGAGGGAAAGAGAGGGGGGAGGGGGAGGGAACAAAAAGGGAGGGACTAAAAAGGGAAACATCAAGGGAGGGGACAAGGGGGACTGATTCAAAGTAAATCACTGGACTAAAAGGTAGAGCCGAAGAAGAAAAGGTTAGAATTAGGGAAGGCAATCAAAATGCCAGGGAGTCCACAAATGACAATCATAACTTTGAACGTGAATGGGATGAACTCACCCATAAAACGTAGACGAATAGCAGAATGGATTAGAATCCAAAACCCTACCATATGTTGTCTTCAAGAAACACACATGAGGCGGGTTGACACCCACAAGGTCAGAATTAAAGGATGGAGTAAGACCTTCTGGGCCTCAACTGATAGAAAGAAGGCAGGAGTGGTAATCATGATATCTGATAAAGCCAATGCAAAAATAGACCTGATCAAAAGGGATAGGGAAGGTAATTATATTTTGTTAAAAGGGACTCTAGACAATGAGGAAATATCATTAATCAACATGTATGCACCAAATAATATAGCACCCAAATTTCTAATGGAGAAACTAGGAGAATTGAAGGAAGAAATAGACAATAAAACCATACTAGTGGGAGACTTAAACCAACCATTATCAAATTTAGATAAATCAAATCAAAAAATAAATAAGAAAGAGGTAAAAGAAGTGAATGGAATCTTAGAAAAATTAGAATTAATAGACATATGGAGAAAAATAAATAGGGATAAAAAGGAATACACCTTCTTCTCAGCACCACATGGCACATTCACAAAAATTGACCATACATTAGGTCACAGAAACATAGCACACAAATGCAAAAAAGCAGAAATAATGAATGCAGCCTTCTCAGATCACAAGGCAATAAAAATAATGATTAGTAATGGTACATGGAAAACCAAATCTAAAACCAATTGGAAATTAAACAATATGATACTCCAAAACCGTTTAGCTAAAGAAGAAATCATAGAAACAATTAATAATTTCATCAAGGAAAATGACAATGGCGAAACATCCTTTCAAACCTTTTGGGATGCAGCCAAAGCGGTAATCAGAGGCAAATTCATATCCCTGAAAGCTCATATTAACAAACAAGGGAGAGCAGAGATCAATCAATTGGAAATGCAATTGAAAAAACTCGAAAGCGATCAAATTAAAAACCCCCAGCAGAAAACCAAATTAGAAATCCTAAAAATTAAGGGAGAAATTAATAAAATCGAAAGTGATAGAACTATTGATTTAATAAATAAGACAAGAAGCTGGTACTTTGAAAAAACAAACAAAATAGACAAAGTACTGGTCAATCTAATTAAAAAAAGGAAGGAAGAAAAGCAAATTCACAGCATTAAAGATGAAAAGGGCGACAGCACCTCCAATGAGGAGGAAATTAAGGCAATCATTAGAAATTACTTTGCCCAATTATATGGCAATAAATACACCAATTTAGGAGAAATGGATGAATATATACAAAAATACAAACTGCCTAGACTAACAGAAGAGGAAATAGAATTCTTAAATAATCCCATATCAGAAATTGAAATCCATCAAGCCATCAAAGAACTTCCTAAGAAAAAATCCCCAGGGCCTGATGGATTCACCTGTGAATTCTATCAAACATTCAGAGAACAGTTAACCCCAATACTATACAAACTATTTGACATAATAAGCAAAGAGGGAGTTCTACCAAACTCCTTTTACGACACAAACATGGTACTGATTCCAAAACCAGGCAGGTCAAAAACGGAGAAAGAAAACTATAGACCAATCTCCCTAATGAATATAGATGCAAAAATTTTAAATAGGATACTAGCAAAAAGACTCCAGCAAGTGATCAGAAGGATCATTCACCATGATCAAGTAGGATTCATACCAGGGATGCAGGGCTGGTTCAACATTAGGAAAACCATCCACATAATTGACCACATCAACAAGCAAACTAGCAAGAACCACATGATTATCTCAATAGATGCAGAAAAAGCCTTTGATAAAATACAACACCCATTCCTATTAAAAACACTAGAAAGCATAGGAATAGAAGGGTCATTCCTAAAAATAATAAACAGTATATATCTAAAACCAACAGCTAATATCATCTGCAATGGGGATAAACTAGATGCATTCCCAATAAGATCAGGAGTGAAACAAGGATGCCCATTATCACCTCTACTATTTGACATTGTACTAGAAACACTAGCAGTAGCAATTAGAGAAGATAAAGAAATTGAAGGCATCAGAATAGGCAAGGAGGAGACCAAGTTATCACTCTTTGCGGATGACATGATGGTCTACTTAAAGAATCCTAGAGATTCAACCAAAAAGCTAATTGAAATAATCAACAACTTTAGCAAAGTTGCAGGATACAAAATAAACCCACATAAATCATCAGCTTTTCTATATATCTCCAACACAGCTCAGCAGCAAGAACTAGAAAGAGAAATCCCATTCAAAATCACCTTAGACAAAATAAAATACCTAGGAATCTATCTCCCAAGACAAACACAGGAACTATATGAACACAACTACAAAACACTCGCCACACAACTAAAACTAGACTTGAACAATTGGAAAAACATTAACTGCTCATGGATAGGACGAGCCAATATAATAAAAATGACCATCCTACCCAAACTTATTTATCTATTTAGTGCCATACCCATTGAACTACCAAAATACTTCTTCACTGAGTTAGA
This sequence comes from Monodelphis domestica, assembly GCF_027887165.1. Lineage (NCBI taxonomy): Eukaryota > Metazoa > Chordata > Mammalia > Didelphimorphia > Didelphidae > Monodelphis > Monodelphis domestica. The sequence goes on from NC_077231.1 coordinate 42,498,117, forward strand.
AAAAACCATAACAAAGTTCATTTGGAAGAACAAAAGATCAAGGATATCCAGGGAAATAATGAAAAAAAACACATATGATGGGGGCCTTGCAGTCCCAGACCTCAAACTATATTACAAAGCAGCAGTCATCAAAACAATTTGGTACTGGCTAAGAAACAGAAAGGAAGATCAGTGGAATAGACTGGGGGAAAACGACCTCAGCAAGACAGTATACGATAAACCCAAAGATCCCAGCTTTTGGGACAAAAATCCACTATTCGATAAAAACTGCTGGGAAAATTGGAAGACAGTGTGGGAGAGACTAGGAATAGATCAACACCTCACACCCTACACCAAGATAAATTCAAAATGGGTGAGTGACTTAAACATAAAGAAGGAAACCATAAGTAAATTGGGTAAACACAGAATAGTATACATGTCAGACCTTTGGGAGGGGAAAGGCTTTAAAACCAAGCAAGATATAGAAAGAATCACAAAATGTAAAATAAATAATTTTGACTACATCAAACTAAAAAGCTTTTGTACAAACAAAACCAATATAACTAAAATCAGAAGGGAAACAACAAATTGGGAAAAAATCTTCATAGAAACCTCTGACAAAGGTTTAATTACTCATATTTATAATGAGCTAAATCAATTGTACAAAAAATCAAGCCATTCTCCAATTGATAAATGGGCAAGGGAAATGGATAGGCAGTTCTCAGATAAAGAAATCAAAACTATTAACAAGCACATGAAGAAGTGTTCCACATCTCTTATAATCAGAGAGATGCAAATCAAAACAACTCTGAGGTATCACCTCACACCTAGCAGATTGGCTAACATAACAGCAGAGGAAAGTAATGAATGCTGGAGGGGATGTGGCAAAGTAGGGACATTAATTCATTGCTGGTGGAGTTGTGAACTGATCCAACCATTCTGGAGGGCAATTTGGAACTATGCCCAAAGGGCGACAAAAGAATATCTACCCTTTGACCCAGCCATAGCACTGCTGGGTCTGTATCCCAAAGAGATAATGGACACAAAGACTTGTACAAAAATATTCATAGCTGCGCTCTTTGTGGTGGCCCAAAACTGGAAAACGAGGGGATGCCCATCAATTGGGGAATGGCTGAACAAACTGTGGTATATGTTGGTGATGGAATACTATTGTGCTCAAAGGAATAATAAAGTGGAGAAGTTCCATGGAGACTGGAACAACCTCCAGGAAGTGATGCAGAGCGAGAGGAGCAGAACCAGGAGAACATTGTACACAGAGACTAATACACTGTGGTATAATCGAACGTAATGGACTTCTCCATTAGGGGCGGTGTAATGTCCCTGAACAACTTTCAGGGATCCAGGAGAAAAAAAAAAACACCATTCATAAGCAAAGGATAAACTATGGGAGTGGAAACACCGAGAAAAAGCAACTGCCTGAATACAGAGGTAGAGGGGACATGACAGAGGATAGACTTTAAATGAACACTCTAATGCAAATACTATCAACAAAGCAATGGGTTCAAATCAAGAAAACATCTAATGCCCAGTGGACTTACGCGTCGGCTATGGGGGGTGGGGGGGGAGGAAAAGAAAATGATCTATGTCTTTAACGAATAATGCTTGGAAATGATCAAATAAAATATATATATATATATATATATATATATAAAAAAAAAAAAAGAAGAAGTTTTCATCTTTGTGTCCTGCAAAGAAGTCACATCTCAGAGAAGAAAAGATCAAGAGACACACCATGAGAGCAAGACCATCTCTCTAATTTGCCTCTCCATATAGATTAGGCAGTGAAGAGAATAACCACCAGTCCCAGAATAAGACAGTCTCAACATGGGTAGGGATCTTGGATTCATCCCAACCTGAAGAAGAAGAAGACATCTACAATATACATACCTAACATGTGGTTAAACAGCTTCTGCTCAAAATAGACTACTTCCTAAGGACAGCCCATTCCCATTTTGGACAAATCTAATTGTTCCACGTTTTCCTTTCTAACTTGCCTGATTCTATATCTCTTTAACATTCACTTGAAACTTGCCTTTAACTTCAGAGGCCAAATGCCTTCATGGTGGAAATTCATCCCAGCCTTGGAATGAACACCTTGTAAATCCTTGTTTTCTCCTTGTGCTTTAATGAGATGAATCCTCCTAGAATCTCCATTTGAGGAGAGAACCTACATAAACCACTTCATTCCCATCAGAGGTACATTCCAGACTTTCTCTATCATTCCCTTCCCTCCCATGTCTTCATCCTTCTCTCCCCATTTCTCCAGCTTCTTTTTATGCTTTTTCTTCCCCGAAAGAAGAATGTTAGCTCCTTGATGGTTAATATTGTCTCTTTTGGCTTGAATTCTTAGCCCATAACCCAGTGCCTGGCACATAATAATTGCCTAATGAAATATTGTAGGTATTTATTGATGTTGTTGAGGAGGATGCTAGGGGAAAATATTTTGTTGATGTTCACAAAAGTATCTTTCAGCTATCCCCTCAGAAGGAAAGCCAGGAGTGACTTCCCTTCACCAGGTAAGTATGTACTTTACTTGGAGACTATATATTTGTAAAGATCTATTTATATTTAACATATATATATAAGTATTAGCAACAAGAAAGCCTTAACACTAAAAGGAAACCATCTCTACCCACTTTCTATGTTTGCCTCATGGAAAACTCTTCTTTGTCTTCCAGCTACTCTGAAACTGCCTAGCACTTACTAAAAAACCCCAAAATGCTATCTGACTACAATCTAACTATAATCCTTATTAAAATTAACTTAATATTATTAAAGATGTCTCCAAGTAAACACCAAGTTAGTCAGCCCAATATAGCATAGGCTGGCTGACCAAAGGGTCACCCTGAGATGGCCCAGAGGCCAGGCAAACAGCCTTTGATCTTTCTTCTCTCAAAACTGTTCTCCAAAGCAGATATTTCTCATGGTTTAGAGCTCTCTCCCCTATATATAGCCAAGAGCAAAGTCCAAGATGTCTGTCTTCACACAGAGAGAGAGAGAGAGAGAGAGAGAGAGAGAGAGAGAGAGAGAGAGAGGGAGGGAGAGAGGGAGAGAGAGGGGGGAGAGGGAGAGAGAGAGAGAGAGAGAGAGAGAGAGAGAGAGAGAGAGAGAGAGAGAGAGAGAGAGAGAGAGAGCCTGCACTTGACCAACTGTCAGAATTTTATCTGCTTCTTACCGTCCTAATTCTGATATCATGCACAGCCCTCTGCTTTGCCTGCAACCTCAGAGACCTTTTACTCAAAATTCGTATCTTATGAATACCTAATCAATATTTTCCTAATTTCCTTACTACACTAATAAAGGCTCAAATCAAATTTCTCTTCAATACAATGGTCATTCACATAATCCAGATAGCTATCATGTCCCACTAAGGATTCACTTAAACATCCTCATATCCTTCAATAGCTCATGATATGCCACCACTTCTTGGCTCTTTTCATCATCTTGATCACCATTTTTCCCCTTTCAGTTTGCTCTTTGGATGAGACATTCACAATTTTCTTTTTCCAATATTAATTCTGTAGCTGTGTATAATGTTCTCTTGGTTCTTTATCCCATATAGTTCTGCCCAAGTTTTAAAAATATTAGCCTGATCATCATTTCTTATGGTACAGTAGTGTTCCATCACAATCATCCTAATATTTTTGTCCAGGTATTCCCCAATGGATGGGAATCCCTTCAATGGATGGGAATCCCTTCAATTTCTAGTTCTTTGTCATCACAATGAGAGCTGCTATAAATATTCTGGAGCATATAGGTTCTTTTCCTTTTTCCCTACTCTCCTCAGGAAATGGGCCAAGCAATAGTATTGTGTTCTAAAAACTCAAGATAATAAGAAATAATAAAACTAAATAAAAAATAGAAAAGAATAAGATACATCTTGCTCCTAAAGCAGCTGACCTGGAAAACAATAAAAGAGAGGAAATATAAGAGTTGTCATTTAGCACCTCTTCCAAAAAAGCTTCCACAGAATCTAGGTAGGTTCAATGGTTTGTGCCTGGGGCCTTGTGAGACTCCCCCTCAATAGCAAACATTAAGGACCAACCACATAAAAAGTAAATGGCAGTGTGGGTGAAAATGTGTTGGCTTCTGCATGAAGCCTTACTCTAGATTTTTCTTGTTGCTCAGTCATTTTGGGGTGAGTCTAACTCTTTATGATGACATTTTGGGATTTTCTTGGCAAAGATACTGGAATGGTTTGCCATTTTCTTCTTCAGCTCATCTTATAGACGAGGAATTGAAACAATCAGGGTGACTTGCCCAGGGTCACACCACTACAAAGTATCTGAGATCCAATTAGAACTCATGAAGATGAGTTTTCCTGATTCCAAGCCCAGGGCTCTAACACCTAATGCCCCCTTAGCTCTAGATAAGAGGACTGTCCCACTTATGTAGAGAGCCTTTCTGAACATCCTCCTTAGCCTCATTGCAAAAGGTGAAAGATATAGATTTAAACAAGTCATGAAAAGGAAAAGAAAAATAAGGGAGAAATTGGGCTAGAGACCAGCATTTAACTTTGGGCCAGGCCTTGAAAAGATCATTAAGATCAGTCCTATCTCTAGCCCAACCTGAACCAGGATGCTGGGGATAAGATCTCAACTCAGCAAAACTTTTATTCCCAAATATGAGGAGGTGAAGGCAGCTTTGTAACTCAGTCTCGGATGGGGTACCTTCTGTGAAAAGGAAAATAGCCAAACAATGATTGATATGTCAATTAAACCCCAAGAATTTTAAGAGCAAAGTCCTCAATAAAAGACCAGAGCTTAAGGGTATAAATCAACAAAGTGGGTACTAAAAGCAAAAAAGTAAGTATTAAACCTTCAAGGCTACTACCATCCCTTTGAAAACAAATATTATAAGACAAAAAGAAAGGAGACTAATGCCCGATTCAACATAAAATTCTGTGGACTCCAAAGAAAGTCCAAGGATAAGTGGACTGTATTATTTGTGACAAATGGTAATTTCCACCATGGTGTCACTTCTATCCATATTACTTCCTTCACAAATTAATATTTCTAAAAATGAGGCACAGTAGAAAATAAGGGATGATGGAACGAGAACTTAAAAAGCTATAATATGGAAATTGTTTAGAGGAGAAAGCTCAAAGCTAGCACTTGAGAAGCTTTGACCCTGTGGGGAATGCAGCTTTTATGTAAAGAAGAATTAATGATAGAAATCAGAGAATAAAATTTCACAAAACTGGAAGGAAAATAAATTAATGATGAGAATAAAGCAAAGAATAATTCTTGGGGAAAATAGAGCAAAATGAAAATGAATCTACAAATACAAAGTTGGAGTGGAAGAAATGAGGCAGGATTTTTCAAACTTGTAGAGAAGGGGCAAAAAGCAAGGAAAGAAAATCAAGAATTTCACTAGAACCCCTAAACTGGAGAAAAGATAGAAAAATGGAGGTGTATCTGGTGTGGGATGGAACTAAATGGGGGGAAAGGTTCTGGGAATGGTGTGGCATCAAAGTAAGTTGATGTTCAGTAGTAATATTTATATTTCCATTTGGGGTTTTCTTGGCAAAGACACTGGAGTGCTTTGCCATTTACTTCTTCAGTTTTATGTAGGTAGGTGTTAAGACACTTGTCCATGGTCACCCAGCTAGTAAATATCTGAGGATAGATTTGATCTTAGGACTTTTTGATTCCAGGTCCAGTACTTTATCCCCTGTACCAGCTAGCTGGCCCCAAAGTAATTTTAACAAATTCAATTTGCTTTCAAAAAAAAAGAAAAAGAAAGAAAGAAAAAAGAGAAAGAAAGAAAGAATTAAAAAAATTTTTTTTAAATACTAAAAAAACAAATGGAGAACATAAGCCTAAGTCTCATAACTTTGAATAAGGTTGGATTAAACAATTCAATAAATTGATATAGAATGTCAGAACTAGATAGGTCAACAAATTCACACAATCTATTATTTATAAGAAACATAATAAAGAAGTAAAAGAAATAAAATAAAAAGAGGTAAAGAAACAAAGAAAAGAAACAAAATGTGAATTTGGAACAAATTACAAAATGCATTAGGGGAATTTTAATAAGTAGGAGTTACAACTGAGCTCTCTATCAGAAAAAGAAAAACTAAAAATTTATAAAGTCAAAAGAGATAAACAAGTAAATCATATTGTGTTTAAAGTAACCATGGGCAAAGAACCAATATTAGATTATAAACACATAAATAAATAGAATAGCACTTAAATTCATAAAGCAGGAATTAACTAAACTGCAAATGAGAAATGAGTATTAGCAAAATAAAAGCTAGAGATTTTAATATTCTTTCTTTGGACCAAACAAATCAAACAGAAATTAAAATATTTTTTATCATCTTTTAAATGCAAATAACACACAGATTTCTCAGCATCATAGGGCACTTTTTGAAAAAAATAGACCTTTTGGGGGCAACTGGTTGGTTCAGAGGATTGAGAGCCAGGTCTAGAGATTCAAAAGTCCTGGGTTCAAATTTGAACTCAGACACTTCCTAGCAACGTGACCTTGGGTAAGTCACTTAACTCTCATTGCCTAGATCTTACTGCTCTTCTGGCTTGGAAACAATACAAAATATTGATTCTAAAATGGAAGGTAAGATTTTTAAAAAGAAAAGAAAAATAGACCTTTTAGGCAAACTGAAATTTTAAATACATATCTAAAAGAATACCAACCACATCATTTATGCATAATGCAACAAACATAAAAGTCAACACAGAGAAGCCAAGCAAAAGACAAAAAATGGAGATATAATTAAATCCTGAACACTGGAAGAAATTAACAAATTGCAAAAATTATTAGTAACTACAGGGTATTATGATATACTTATGAGACAACATACAAAAAATCCTGATGTGACTAAAACAGTCTCAGAAAATTTTATATTATAAAAAATACATTAATAAAATGGAAAAAGAGAAAATTAATAATTTCAATATATGTATTTTTAAAAAAGAAAAAAATTAGAAGAGAAATAGACATACCGGAAACTAAAAAGATAAGGCAACAAACATAAATACATAAGAACAAAAGCTATTCCCTAACAGATAAATGATCAAAAAAATATGAACAGTTCTCAAAAGAATTGTACACCACTAATGACTATATGAAAGAATGCTCCAAATCACTAATAAGAGAAATTCGATTCAAAGCTTTGGGATTTCACAACAAATTAACAAAAGTTACAAAACCTGGGAATAACTCAAAAATGGAGAAATTGTAGGGCAAGCATACCAATGCACTGCTGGTGTGAACTGGTCCAACTTTACTGGAAAGCAGTTTGGAATTATCTTGAGAAAGCCACTTAAATATTCACATTTTTTTTTTGGATCCAGAAATTCCACTACTAGTCATATATCCCAAGAAAACCAATGACAAAAGGCAAGATCCCAGAAGCATAAAAAATTACAGTGGTACTTTCTGAAGTAGCAAACAACTGGAACTAAGTAGACATCTACCAATTTTTTAGTCATTTTCCTGCTTTGCCCCAGGTTTTATGACCTTTTGGGATTTTCTTGGCAAAGATACTGGAGTGGTTTGCTCTTTCCTTCTCCAGCTCATTTTACAGATGAGAAACTGAAGCAAAGAGAGGTTTAGTGGCTTGCCCAGGGTTACTCAGCTAGAAAGTATCCAGGACCAGATTTGAACCCAAAATGAGTCTTCCTAACTCCCTTGCACCACTTAATTATTTAACAATTGGGGTCTGACTAAATGAGTTGTGAGATGTTTATGGAATAGAATATATCTGTTCAAGAAAAGGTGAATACAGAAAGACATGGGGGGATTCATATGTTTGCTCAGTGAAGTAAGCAGAATTAGGAAAATAGCCAATGACTACAAAAACATAAATTCAAATAACAAATTTCTTAAAGACATTGAACATCATGGAAACAATGAATGGCCATGGTTCCCCCACAAAAGTAGAGATATATTAAGATACTTCCTCTTGCTTTTTGCAGTTGGGGTGGCTTATATACATGTGAGAAACTGCATATGATATCAGAATTTTTTAAGATGTGGGTTAGGCTAGTTGAATTTTTTCCTTCTTTGTTAATAGAAGATGGCTCTCTCTGGGATGTAAAGGGATGATACTTTGAAAAATGTAGGTGATCTAAATAAAAAAGGATATCAATACAATTTTGTTATAAAATAAAGTTCTCTCAGGGATGGGACATTTACTGTAGAATTTCTCAGTCTTTTGAAAAGGTTATAGGTAGTATGTGGATAAAATAATGTGTATTTAGCCTCAGATAACTTGAGTTTCAATGCCAGTCCATATGACTTGGGCAATTCAATTTCTGGTCCTCAGTTTCCTCATCTGTTAAATGAAGAACTGATTAGATAGATGGCTTTTAAGGTCCTTTTCAGATCTAAATATTTCTTTATATAGCTTAACTTCTGCTATAAATGAAAAATATAATACACAGGAAAATAAGCTACAAATGATTTATATGCCATTACAGAGAAAATTCTTGGGTAGGAGAGGGACTGGGTTATATGAGATGGAGCCACGTAAGAATACTCAATGATGCCTCACCAACATGCTCTTATTTATAGATGGGGAAACCACGACCCTCTCAGTTCAGGGTTTTGCTACTCAAATGGACTCTCCCAATTTGAGAATTCTTATTTTTGATACTCTCTGTGAAGCATTCCTGCCCTAAGCAGTCTGTTCTGACTACTATCACCCCAGCTGTGATATATTTTGTTAAAGGTACTGGTACATATGGAGGGAGAAAGTCTAGTCCACTTGGGAATATTCTATTTTAAAGATGGAAATCAATGCTATAATAATCACTTGGAAACTTGTATATCAGCTTTGGACAATCTTTAGCTAGAATACTAGATCATGAGTAAAACATCGGGCTTCAGGGCTTAAAAAATAGATGAAATGGTTTAAAATGTCACTTTAAAAATGATCCATCTTAATGTTTTTTCTAAGATTCATTTTGTTTCATTAGTCAATAAAATGCCCCCCATAATAACTAGTGATTAATCATCATCAATTGTCACACTTAATTTAACACTCGTTTCATGAAGAAATTTGCAATGGACTCTGAGTCAAGGATTTACATTTTAATATCTATGTGCAGAGGTACAACAGGAGCATGTCCTCTTTGCATTAAATTCTCTCCTTCACTATGAAAACCATTTTCAGGAATTTAGATTGTTAATCATTTCTTTTATGTGACTAGCTCTAAAGATAGATATAATCTTAAAATCCATGGTGTGACAGAGGTTGTGCCAGCAGTGGTTTTTATTGTTAATGATGGTATTACTCCACCACCACAGTATTTGGGGGTTTTTTGCAGCCCATCATGGAACACCAGGTTTTATCGTTTTCTCTAGTCATCTTAATTAAGAGTAAATCCCTTCAGAAATAGCTTTCCATTTATGGCAGTACATAAGATGGGATCTAAATGTGACTTTATTGAAAGATTACCCTAGCAGCAAGCAACACACATACCGATTTCTCCCCCACTTCAGAAAACATCTCATTTATCTTATGTTTTCTCGCTACCTACAACAGTTTGTTCCAAAGGAGCTAAAAAACGAGAGGCTGTATGGTTCCGTAGAAATATCCCTAGACTAAAAATAGAACCATTGGGGTTCTAATCCCACTTCTGCCACAGGACCCTGAGCAAATCACTCTCCTGTTTTCAAGAGGTTCATTTTCCTCATCTGTTTAAAAAAAAAAAAAGCAAACGAAAAAACATTGGAGATTGATAGTTGTTAATGACCCCAATGACAAGATGATCTTGAAAGTCCCATACGGCTCTATAATTCTATTATTTTGTGCATTTGCATTCCCAATACTCAGAAGCAAAGATCATTTTGTAGTTGGGAGAAGTTTTAGAGATTATCATTTATTTTAAAAAGGAGGAGCATTAAAAAAGATAAGGAACTTTTCCCACAGGTCACATAAAGAATTGTTGGCATATCTGGCACCAGAATCTAGGTTTCCATGCTTTCAATTTAGCATTATTTCCACTATATTGTGTTGGCTAAAATGGCTAAAAATGATCATAATAATAATAAATAAAATAAAACAATGAAGTAAAAATAATAAATAATAAATAAAAATAATAACCAGGATATATATATATATATTGAGAGATTCAAAGAATAAAATTTGATTGAAGAGGGCACAAGATCAAAATGTGTTTTTAAAGCTAAATTATGAATTTTATACATTATTATATGTAACATATTATATGTCATATTAATATACATAATTATTATAGTCAATATTCTTATAATACTAATGCATATTATAATTATTATATGTAATATAATTATATATAATATAATAATATAATGTAATATATTTAATAATAATATAATACTGTTATATATGTAAAATAATCAATAATAATATATTATAATTTAATTATAATATATTATATAGACAACATGCAAACAAGCAAGATATATACAGGATATATATATATACATAAAATATTTATGCAAAGATATACAATGATCAAAATAATTAAAAGAGGGTAGGTAAACAAGATAAATAGTATTATAACATATGATTATTTGTAGATCTTATTATATTTCATGTAATCTCCAAATTATAGATTTTTAAATCCACATAAGCATAAACTTATGTGAAAAAATAAGTGGGGGTTAGGGGGGAGTGTTGTGTGGCAGTGTTATGATAGAAATACCAAGAAATGAAAGGAAATTGAGGCAAGATCTAACAAGTATAAAGAGACAAATCATGAGAAAATATCACAAAATTCCAGGTCTAAATGTGACTTTATTGAAAGATTACCATAGCAGCAACACACACGCCAATTTCTCCCCCACTTTAGAATACCTCTAATTTATCTTCTGTTTCACAAAACTATCACAAAAACCCAGAGAAGACAGAAAGTGAAGCAGAAAGGTCAAAAAAGAGAACTGGGAAAGAGACCACCACTTGGGCAATTCAGAGATCAATGGTAACTTTGGAGAGAATAGTTTCAGCAGACAAGAAAATCATCTTATTCTATTTCAATAGCTTCTTTTTATTTCATCTATTAGCAAGGTAGTCTGGTGTTGGGCACCAAGTTTCAGTTACACCTATTGTAGCTGTCAAACTGATCTGACCACCATCCACTTCTTACTTAGCCATGTGCCCAAATTTCCCAGTATTTCTGTCTATTGCATGATAATGTAGTCAAGAAATAAGCAGGAGGTCATAAATACACAGAATATAAAGTTTTACATTTCAGGGCATAACTGGGACAGATACCTAAGCAAGCAAAATTCAGATATAATAAATTACTCTACTTCCTAAAAGAGCTAGCTACATAAATCACAATTTTGCCAGAAGTGCAAAGAAATACACATCAACTCCCAAAATCCATTGTGAAAAGTCACCCCTCCTACATAGTATGAGCCAACATTCTATATCCTATACTTTAAAGTTGAGTAACATTTAGAGGTAATGACACAGGCTTATTCTATTGAATAATGCATAGTCAAAAGAAGTAAGGGACTGGGAGGAGATTTTTTTTCCTCCCCAAAGAGAGACTGGGTCTGTTTATAGAAAAAAAGTTTATCAGTCGATGCTTATTAACCATCTGCTAGGGGCCAGACACTTTCCTAAGTGCAGGGGATGGAGAAAGTGGCAACAGAGAGTCCTTGCCTTCAAGGAGCTTACAATCTAATAAGGGAGACAATTTGCAAACAAATATACACAAAGTAAAATATAGTCAGGATAAAGAAAACAACTATAAATATAATTATTAATAGAGGGTAGGTTGGACAAAAAACTGATAACTGTTCCTAGCCAAAGATAAATGCTATACTTTGAATTTTTCAAGGGGATAGATATTAGGTTCAAAACCCTGAAAAGTTTCTCTCTTTAAGTCTCTTAAAGATCAATAATAACAATTTTGATAATCATAGGATTCATAACCAAATTTCACTTTCTGCAGGGGACCTTGCCCAGTTCTTTGCCCACATATCCACCCCCCACCAATTAATGCCTCTTCCTCGGGGATGGTTTCCCATTTACTCTGTTTAGAGTTTGTATGTGCCCAATTGTTTTAAAATAGGTTTTTATTGATATTTTCTGTTTCCTATATCATCATGGAAATCCCAAGAATCCCTCTCCCTGAAAGTATCTCATTTCATAGGACAAGTGGTATTTTTAGAGAGGAAAAAAGAATCAGGACAATTGATCAGACTTTTTCAATGTATTAAAAACGTATGCAATGTACAATACCTGTGGACCTTCAAACTCCACAAATGGTTGGGTTGGAGGCATCCTCTTATATCCCTTCATTCAAGTCCTGCTTGAGCTTCATAATTTTGTTAGACTTACTTCTGATATTTTGATCTGTTATTCTTTCAATTCACATCACTGAAGTCATGGTGAGTATCATTTTATTTAATTTTGCCTCAATTCAAACAGATCTTTTCATTTGTTGTTCGGTCATGTATGATTCTTCATGACCCCATTTTGGGGCTTTCTTGGCAACATACTAGAATGGTTGGCCATCTTCTTCTCCAGCTCATTTTACAGATAAAGAAACTGAGGCAAATAGGGTTAAGTGACTTTCCCAGAGTCAGTAAGTGTTAGAGGTTGGATTCAAACTCAAGATATTTTCCTGATTCCAAGCATAGTTCTCTATCCATTGAGCCACTTCTCTGCCCCAGAGCTTTCCATACTTACATACTGTCTTCATCATACACTTTGTTTCTTAGAGCTCATAAATATTATTACATTATATTTATATACCATGTAACTAGTAATTGACATATTTTCTCTCCCATTAGAATGTAAGCTCCCTGAGGCAGCAAAAGACCATTCCTTGTATCCCCAGCTCCTAGTACAGTGCTTGGCATCAAGTTAATGCATAAAGAATGCTTCCTGACTGATTGATAATGGATCATTTGAGAGATAACTAGCTAGATCCCCTTTCTTTTCCTCCTCTTGGTAGACAGGGTCTGGGGTCTTCCCTCGGCCATTTCCAAGAGGGAGATTAAAAAAAAAACAAACAGAAATAACAAAGCTTCCATTTATATATTTTATTGTTTCACAAAGGAAGTTCCTCACCACAACCCTGTCAGAAGTATCTATTAAACATTCCTATTTAACAGAAAGGGGGAAATGAGGCTCTGAGATATTAAGTGGCACAGGAATAGAATGCCATCTTGCTACAAAGTGATGGAAATAAGATTTGAAGGACCAAGGCTGACTCAATGTCTTCCCAAGTTAAATGAAAACCTGCCCATTTAATTTTGTGTTTGAAACACGAATGTTTTGTATGAAAAGATGTTTGAATTTATTTGCTAAAAAGAAGCTGGGTCTGGTTTCTTTTTCCAGCTCAATACGTTATTAACATAAATCACTTATAATTGCTCATGTTTATAAATTGTATATATATCCTTGAATAACAATAATAACTAACATTTACATAACCTATAAAGTTAGTCGAGTGTTTTACATATATTTCCTCACTTGACCTTCACAATATTCCCCTGAAATATGGGCTATTATTATTTCTATTTTATGAATGAAGACACTGAGGATGATGAGTGAGTTTAAGTGGTTTGCCTAAGATCACACAGCCTTTAGGTTTCTGAAGCAATATTTGAACTAGGATCTCCCTAATTCCAAGCCTTCCATTCACGACGCCACCTAGATGCCCAATATACACTGTAGAGCACTTTATGCAACTTATAAAAATATCAACTCTAAACACAAGCTTAAAGGTGGGCTATCCTTTTGTGTTGTTCCATTAAAATCTGGATATTCTTTATGTCACCAGCTTGAAGAGAAATAACAAAGTCTTATGCTTCTATAATGCCAAGAAATGGCCTTGAGAACAGTCTGCAAAGATAACACAACAGTTGACATTAAATCGGGGCTAAGTAGCTCAGTGGATTGAGAGCCAGGCTCAGAGATGGAGGATCCTAGGTTACCTGACCTCAGATGCTTTCTAGCTATGTGACCACCGTTGCCCAGCCTTCATCACTCTTCTGCTTTGGAACCAATACACAGTATTGATACTAATATGGAAGGTAAGCGTTTTATAAAAATTGAAGCTAAGGAAATTGTCAACATTCATTAAGTGCCTACTATGTGCAGGCATGGTGCTAAATGCTGGAGACACAAATATGAAAAAGAAAGACAGCCCCTGTCCTATGTCCTGAAGGGGGAAAGACAACATGCAGAAAACATCTGAAAAGAAACTGGAGTTGGAGGGGAAAAAGGGGAAGGTACCTGACACAGAAACATGGCGGAGAAATGCCACCAATGGGGCAGCCTTGGGAGAACTGAGAGGAATGGGGAAATATCTGAGCTGAGCTCTCTCTTTAAATGAAGATGAACTTCCTGGCAAAGAAATATCAAGAGATAAAAAGTCAACACCAAGAAGAATTCCTATTTCTGGGGGATAAATGTTGAACACGGGTTCCTTGGCTTTTCCATCCCGAAATGCAGTCACTTCTGTCCTTTGTATGAGATTACTCTTTGGATAAAAAAGGGGGGGAACAAAAATGTGGGGAGAAAAAGAAAAGGGAAGGGGATGAGATACGGGGGGGAAAAGGACAAATGAATGAGAGAAAAGGTTAGAAGAGGAGAGGGGAGGGGAGAGGAGAAGAGAAAAAAGGGGAGAGACAAACAGAGAGGAGCAGAGAGAGACAGAAACAGAGAGAAGCTATACAAATCTAGGCTTACAAAGATTTACAACTCTTTGCTTTACAAAGATTGGAAATATCTTCCATTCTAGATGGGACATGGATGTCTGCTGTCACAAAAACAAACCCATGACTCTTTGGTCTGCTCAGGGAGAAGCCAGTTAAAATCTAGCAAGTCTAGTCCTCAGTGACAGAAATTGAGGCCATCACAAAGCTCCTTCCTGAGGTCTTTTCAACTGAGAAAGGTCTTTCAGAGTTGCTGTTTCTAGGTAGTGCTTTTGAGAACCCAGGGTCACATCTATGCCCCGAGGAAACATCAAAGTAGAAATTTAAACAACAGACATATGTTTTATTGTCAGAAAATTCTACTCTTTAGGACATGTAGTTTTTTTTATTGTGTCATAAGTCAAGTCACAAATGTTAGTTACAGTGAAGGCTGGATTTCTCCAGTGGACAGTAATACACAAGGAGCAGGATATCCAAACTCTGCCTGGGGAGCATAAATAAAGTCGGGCCCAGATTCTGCTGCTTGCAAACTGAAGAGATTCCCAAAACCAAAACCCAAAACCAAAAGAAGACTTACTTCTTATTTGCATGCATTCTCTAACAGTCAAAATTGTCACTCATTATGGGGTCCTCACTATACCATCAAATGGCTTCTCCTTACTACCTCTGACACATGTTTATCACACTGGGAGAGAAAATAACTAAGCTACAAGATTTTCCCACCCAGAACAAATGCATTTAAACTTAGATTAACAAAGAATACTTTGTATTAATTTTCTAATCTATGATGATCAGAAGATCAACACAAGGAGTATCAGAATTAAAGGACAAGGGAATTGAGCATTCCCCATTAAGTATACTGTGGGTGCCACATTATATAGTTGGTTAATGTATTATTAATATTTTTCAGCTCTTTTTGTAGTGGATAAGAGCACTAGCACTGAAGTCAACATGACTTCTTCTTCATGAGTTCAAATCCAGCCTATGAAATTTAGGAACTGAGTGGCCATAGGAAAATCACTTAAATCCTATTTGCCTCAGTTTTCTTCTCTGAAAAATGAGCTGAAGAAGGAAATGGCAAACCAACCTGGCATCTTTATCAAGAAAACCCCAAATGGAGGTCACAAAGAGTTGGATACAACTAAAAAAGGATTAAACAACAAAACATAGAAGACTTTCTTGACTGGGAAATTCAACTGAGGCACATGGACAGGTGGCAGAATATGAAGGCAAGGGAGTAATGGAAGTTTAAACAAATCCTTGTTTACTAGAAAAAGCAATGAACTAGGAATCTGGGGCACTGGGAATCTGACTTGAAATGGTTGCTCCATTAACTAACCCCATTAGGCAATGAGCTACTTGAGAGCAAGGACCATATTTTTTGTCTTTCTTTGTATTCCCAGTAGGTAGGATGGTACCTGGTACAAAGTAATAAAAACTCATTATCGTTGATTTAATTTATATCTGATTATATTGAATCTATTTCTTTTTTGTTGACTTGACAAGCTGAGTAACCTAGTCACAGAATATCATAGGGACACTCAGCTCCATTCAGATACCAAAATGATTCCTCTGTAAGCTCAGTTTAGTCGATGTCATGCTCCTAGTCAATAAACTCCAATGGATCCCATGGTCTCTATGACCAGTTAAAACTGTATCAACAACAAAATGCATTTAAGCATTTACTATGTGTCAAGTGCTGTGCCAAACACTGGAGATACAAAGAAATTGGTTCCTGGGTTCAAGGATCTCATAGCCTAATGGGGGGAGACAACATAAAAACTAATTATGTAGAAATAAGAGGTATACAAGATATACTGATGGAAGGCATTAATCAGGAAAGGATGCTTGTAGAAGGTAAGAGTTTACTTGGGATACAAAGAAAGCCAGTAAGACCAGGAGACAGAATAAGAGTCCAAGGCAGGTGGAAGCATACCATCCTTCACCTTATTTTCTCCATGAATTTTTCTCTAGTGTCTTGTTTTACCACATGACAAAGAGGGAAATATGTATTATATGATAAGAAATGTACAACCTATAGCATATTGCCTTGCCTTCTTGGGAAGGAAAGGAGTGGGAAGGAGGAAAAAATGTGAGAGGTTTTTGGACTTAGCTAATGTGGGAATTTGTTTCTTTTGGATAAGAATATTTATTATAATTTATTATATATTTATAACAAATCATATGTATTATATTATTGTTATACATAATATTATGTTATAATATATTATAATTGTATATGTGTATGGGAGAGGAGGGTTAAAAATAGGAGAGAGAACATTTTAGGAATGGGAGAGAGTGAATAAAAATGGCCAGAGGTGGGAGATGGAATTTTTCCTCTAAGGAATGGAAAAAAGAAAAAAAAAACAATTGTCACTGGGCCACATAGTATTTGAGGGTAGGGAAGAAGATGGAAGAGTAAGGTATAAGAAGACGGGAAAGGTAGGAAGGGGGCAGGTTATCAAGGGCTTCCAATACTAAACAAAAGATGATATATTTATAAAATATAAATAATATTTTATATACTTATATAAATAGATTAACATTTTCATATAATATATTAATATTTTAAATATATTGTGGTATATAGTAATATTATATCCATTCAATTTGTTTATGTAAATAACATATTCCTATGTTATAATTATATTTGTAGAGACAGCAACAGGAATTTATTGAAGACCAGGTTGACATGGTCAGAACTAAGCTTTAAGAAGATCAAATTGAAAAGTGAATAAAGGATGGACTGGAGGAAGGTAGACCAACCAATCAGGCAACCAAAATAGTCCAGGCATAAAGAGAAGAGAGTCTACACCCAGGTGGTAACAGTGTTGGTGGAGAGAAGATAGAGATGTCTCAGGCTTTTAAAATCCTTCACAACTAGCCTTGGACCCATCCATTCAGGCTCCCTTTGCAATATTCTATACTCCAACCAAAGCAGCCTTCTCTCTATTCCTGTGTCTTTGAAATAGCATGCCTTAAATACACTGCCTCTACCTCTCACAATATCTTACATTCTGTAAAACTTGGGTCACTTGCCAGCTCCTAAATATAGTCTTTCCTGATCCCAACTCCCAACTGCAAGTGATTTCCATTCAGAATTCATGTTTTAAAAATGATCTGGTACTTCTTTCGTATTTATTTATTTATTCTGAATAGATGTGTGTGCTGTGTTCCCCAATAGAATATAAGCTCCCTGAGGTCAAGGACATTTCATTTTTTTGCATTTGTGTCTCCAGATCACAGAAAAGCATCTGACAGAATGCTTAATAAATCTTTGATTGATGGGACCTTAGAAGTCAAATAGTCCAATTAGTGATGTATGAATGCAATCGAACATTATTCTACCATTTTGTTGTTGTTGAGTCATTTTTCAGTCATGTCTGCCACTTGGTGACCCCATTTGGGGTTTTCTTAGCAAAGATACTGGAGTGGTTTGTCATTTCTTTCTCCAGCTCATTTGACTGATGAGGAACCTGAGGCAAACAAATGATGACATGCCCATAGAAACTAGAAAACTATCACAATAGGCAGGGGAGATAAGAAAGGTCTGAATTTGGGAAGGAAGAACTGGGCAGGAAAATTGCCAAAGCCCGGTGAAAGGCTGAATACTGAGAAAGGGAGGAACCCAAGAGAACATCAAAACCAAGAGTAATGCCAAAATGTTTGGCCTTAGAGTGAACCTGGAATTTTAATCATGAAAAGAATATATAGGATAGATCTTTGGCCAAATTTTCCCTTAGAAGCTCACATTGAAGAAATAACATCAAATTTCAAAAAAAATTACTCTTTTTCAAGAATTAAGGGAAGAAAGTTGTCTAGGGCTAATTATGGAATAAGAGAAGGAGTCTCGGGTTCTAGTCCCTACTCTCAACCTACCTAGGGGACATTGTACCGGTCAAATTCCCCAGATCTCAACTTTCCCATTAACCCAACCCCTTCATTTTCTAAATTTTCTAAAAGTTCCCTGCTTGCTCTCAAATTCTGAAATTCGATTATGCCCTGTCACTGCCATTTATTGGCATAGAAAAAAACCTTATCCTATAGCCATAGCATAGTTTTCATCTAAAATGAAGCTACGATTGACAGAGAGAGCTGATAGATAGACAGACAGACAGATAGACAGACAGGCAGGCAGGCAGGCAGGCAGGCAGGCAGATAGATAGATAGATAGATAGATAGATAGATAGATAGATAGATAGATAGATAGATAAATGACTTGGTGAAGGATGACAGGAACACTTATTGTCCTTACAGTGGGGTTGTGTTAGAAATAAACCTGAGCATTGAAAAAGTACTAAGAGTTTTTTTCTCCTTTCCTTCCAAGGTCATTGTTTAATTTCACTGTGATATAGTTAGCTATGGGCCAGCAAGGTGGTGCAGTGGGTTTAGAGTCAAGAAGAGTCATCTTCCTGGGTTCAGATCTAGCCACAGGAAATTCCTAGCTGTGTGATCCTGGATAAGTCACTTAACCCTGTTTGCCTTAGTTTCCTCATCTGTAAACCAAGCTGGAGAAGGAAATGGCAAAGCATCCCAGGATTTTTGCCAAGAAAACTTCAAAATGGGGTCATAGTCAGACATAACTGAAACAACACTGCAATAAAAAAATAGTTGATGCTATATAATGTGTCCAATTTAATCCATTTTCTAAGATCTGGGTTCAAATCTTATATCTGATAGGATCACAGGATAATGAGGTAGAAGAGGTTTTACAGATCACCTACTTCAATTCTATTATTTTACAGGTAATGATACTGAGACTTGGAAGAGTCAAATGAGCTGTCTAAAGATGAAAGAGATTTGGACTCTGGTTCTTTGACTCTAAACCAAGTATTTTATAACAAAGGTAATACATTTCTTGCCCAAAAGTCTCCCCAGGGTTGTGTGACCATATAAAAATGCAATTGGAAAATGTTAAACAAAATAAATAAAAATATAACACATAAAATGTTAATTTGTGGTTTCTAAGTCAATATGCAATACTACTCTACCATATCACATTGTCTCTCCAAATGAAAGGTAAGATCATAGATTCTGAGGCCAAAGGGGCCTTCAAGATCATCTAATATATCTCTTTATTTGTGGTTGGGTAACTTGTTGAAGTTTGTACAGAGTAGTGAGTGGCAGAAATAGGATTTGAATCTAGGTCATTCTGATTCTAAATGCAAAACTCTTCCCACAATATCATGTATGGTCCTCCACAAGTTCTGAAGTGGCACAATGCATATGATGCTGATGCTGGAGTTAAGAAGATATGAGTTCAAATCTAGATGCACCATCTTAGACAAGTCAACCAACCACTGCTTGCTTCAGTTTCCTCAACTGTAAAATGAGGATCATAATAGCACCTACTTCACAGGGTTGTTCTGTGGATCAAATGAGGCAATATTTTAAAGCTCTTAGCCCACTGCCTGGCACATAGTAGTTTCTTAAGAAATTCTTTCTTCCCTTTAGTGGCAAGGTCCTACTGTGTAAGTTTGTCCTGAGGACCAAATGTGTAGAAAGCAGTGTAAGCAATGCAAACTTTTTAAGTCCAATAAAGGTGTTAGTTATTGCAGAACCTCATTGAGGGTTCAGGCCATGTCTTATCCTTTTCTTAATCCTGTCACGCCAAGTACAAGGTAATAGGAGAGTTTGGTTAATGGTGGGGGATGCAGTAAAGGGAAATGGAAGTCTGTGTCAGATTACTTCTGGGAAACTCCACTAAGAGAACTGTTTCAAGAGTCCTTGAGACAATCAGTTGGGGATTGCTCCGTGCCTGCATTGGTGAAACACACCCTCAAGAAGGTAAACAAAAGATCATGACTGACTCACATGCTCCCCAGACTCATTTGAGGCGCCAAAGACAACAGCTCTAGGCTAGCCTCCCTCTACCCAAGGAACACAACAGAGAAAGGCAAAAATTTTCATCAACAATACAGAGCTTGAAGGCTTTATCACAAGGAGAAAAGTGATAATTCACCAGATAGGAGAACATTAAAAAAACCCAAAACTTTAATGATTCCCAGAAGTATAAATACTGCATCACATTTTTGGATGCTAGGAAACAGACAGCTGGGATGCAGCAGTGAGAAACGGGATGGTCTATTCTGAACAAAGGCATCACACTGATAAGGAATTTTAAAAGCTTGAGTGCTAATCATGTTTCTCTCTGTAAAAAAGAAAAAAAAGTGGCTATAATGACACATACAATAGGTTATGAAGGACCAAACAAAAGATTTCAAAATCCTATGGAAATAAATGGTAATTTTATGAGACTTTGGCAGGGTGATCATTAAATGTAGTGCTTTCACCACAGAAAGGAGATTTCCTGAGTCACATTAGTCTGGAGGAATTTGGATACCTTTAATTTAGGAATTTGGCATTTTAGGAAGAAAGGTCACCCCCAGAGATACTGAAAATGCTCTGCCTGGACAGAAAAGCCATTGAATTCTTTGGACAAGGCAGATAGAGAGGGCTGTTTATTCAGTAATGGCCAAAGGTTGTTTGCCTTTATGAGGAATCCAAACATAGGGTGAAAAGATGAGTCCAGGAAGAACTGTCCATGGTCCTTTGAGACAAGCCATGATCACTATGAATGTCAAAGGGTAGCATAATGGTCTCTCTAAGTTCAGGGTCCTTTTCAGGTAGCCAAGATGAATAATGGAAGTACTTTATGTGTTTCTGGGTCTGTTTATGGAATCCATGGAGTCCTTTGTCTTCTCTGCTTTCTGGTGAGTGAAATAAAAGCTGTTCTCTTCATGTGTATATACCTTGGGTGCCTATAAAGGACTTGGATCTTTATTATTTATATCTGGAGAAACAAGTCAAAGATAAGCTGTATTAGGAGAGGTTTCTGGAGTAATTCCAGGTGTGGACAAACAAATCAGAGAGAGAAAATTACCCTTTGGGGGTAAGCCCTCCCCCCCGCCCCGGCCTGAATTTGATTATTTTAAACCTTGAGTCCTGGGAGGCTACCTTAAGGGTCACACATCAATCTTTTGAGTCATACACAGACAGTAATCAGTATCTGTGCTGCCATCTTTAAGTGCATAGGAAAAAAAGGCTCATTTGATGCATGACATGGGAATTCCCCACGGATTCAAGTCGCGAATAAATAATGAATCACATCAACTAACTTTTATGAATTATAAATATTTATAGACAGAAAACTCTAAGCTATAAAGGCACTGTTGTGGCTAGAGCTAGAATACAAACAGCTAAAACCAGAAGCATGATAATAAATTTGTTCTAATCAAGTTGCATCCTAGCTTTCAGAATCTGTAAAAGCAGAGGTGATTTTAGCTAAAATCTTTACATGGAAAAGGAGAAGCATTTAAGAAATGAGTCTGAAATTTTTTTTTAATGAAAAAGACTTTACCCATGAGAAAATGGCAGAGGGGGAATACAAAAACCTTCCAGAATTTCAGTGTCAATGATGGACAATCAAGGAAAATTGGAGAAACTATCATATCCATTAGATCATGAGGCCACAAAGAAAATCTAACTCATACTATATAAACACAATGGCTTGGTTAAGAATTCTCTAAATGTTCAATATTTTATAATCTTATAACAAAAAGATGGATGATATGGTGGAAAAAGACTTGGCCTTGAAGTTAAGAAGATGCTAGTCTTAGTCTAGATTCTGACATAAACTGGCTGTGTGATCCTAGTTAAGTCACACCATTTTTAGGGCAACAGGAATTCTCCAAGACTATAACTTAGAGAATTGCTGATCAGAGTTATTGATCTATTTGAGAAGAGGGATGATAAAAAAGTGGGAATTTCCCACATCTATGAAATCACAAATCTGTGCCTTTCCCTCCCCTAAAAAAACCTGATCACATAATCTTATCACCAATAAGAAGATCCAAGCACTGCAATGGGAGAATATCAGGATTAGATGAAAACAAAAGAATGCTGATAGCCAGAATTTAAGCCACATGTGTTACCACAAATGTGCAATCCAATAAATATTCAAAGAGATTCTAAGAATAAAATGTTGATGGAGTTCAAAACTCAAGAGGACAATATTATGTGAACAACTGCCCAATATAAATATACCAACTCCAGTAACAAGTACAATCAGGACATTTTAGTCTCCACAGGTCCAAGTTATCAAAACTTTGCATTTATAAGGATGAAACTCCTCCTAATCCTGCAAGTGAACCTTAGAGGGAATAATGTTCTCAGTGTGACAACTGGAAGTAATAACAAATAAACTTCAATATGTTCTTTGCTCTTCAGTGGCATGAATTATAATGGAGCCATTTAAACCAAACCCAGTTTCATGTTAGCCCTTTAGTTTATGCCATGTCAAACACTATGGAGAAAATAATTTGAGGTAAAAGAAGAGAGTCTAAAAAAAGAAGAAGAAGAGATTCTTCTTATATACAGGGATATTTGTCCCATATACACAACATGACTTGATCTCTCTTTAGTATCTCCTCTGAAATGTTGAATTAATCAGTTTCAAATATTCAAATAATAATAATTATATATAGGTATATATAGTTCTTTATATATACATATATGAAAATATATGTGTGCTTATATATAGTGCTTTCAATTCATAACTGCCCTGGGTTCTTCCAGCAACCTGAAGCTCCCTGGCAGCACCTACTGCAATGGATTGAGCAACTACAAATTCAAAAAAGAAGCTTTTATTAAGCATTTACAATCTAGACGTGAGTATGGTCCTGGGTGGGTCCTGTGAGAGGATGCTCTTCTCATAACATCTTTGTAGCAGACAGTTCAAACTTTATTATCCCCATTTTATAGATTAGAAAACAGACTAAGACATTTGCTCAGGGTCATAGCACTAACGAATACTTGTTAAGAGTTGTGGACCTCTAAGTTTTATCATTCTAGGTCCACCAAATATCACAGCAATATTCCATTCATCAATGGAACTTAGCATTTGCATTCATTTTTTAGAAATAAATGCGCATTGATTTGATAACTTTAAGTAAAAAGTTATTCATGTTTTAATCCAATTTTTTTCTAGAGGCTCGTCTAAAATGAATTTATATAGCACCTACTATGTGCCAGGTACTCTGTTTAAACACTTAATAAATATCAACTCATTTGATCCTCACAATCACCCTGCAGGGCTGGTGTTGTTAATATCCCCATTTTATAGTTGAGAAAACTGAGACAAACAGAAGTTAATTGACGTGTCTAATGTCACACTGCTATTAAGTTTCTGAGGTCAGATTTGAACTGAGTCTTCTTGACTCCAGGTCCTGCATTCCATCCATCTAGGGAAAGTATCTCACACACATTTAACAGGTGGTGACAAATGATGGAGTTTATATATCTTTTAGATAGGGAAAAGAGGGTTTAAATAATTCAGCATGGTGAAGGATGTACCAAGTTTCTTTACTGAGTCATCTTTTACTATGTATTCTCTCTTAGAAATTCCATCATGAGAGTGACACCACTTGTTCAAAAACATAAGGCTCTAAAATGTTAACAAGCACATTAGCCTATTTACCACATCCTTTCCAATAAATGAAAATCTTTTTCCTTACACAGAAAATTCAAATTGTATTATACAAATCTGTTATTTTTCAACATTATCACCTATATTTCTATTTTTCTTTAAGGGAGGTTCATCTGCCTACATCAAGCTGGACAGCCATTGGTTCTACTCTCAGCAGTAAAATCAATAACATCAGCAATTTCAAAGTTATGTCTCTAAGAAGGTCACCTTCTACTACAATGGGCAAGCAAAAGAGGACAAAATACTGTGGTAGAGAATGGGAAGGATGAAAGAAAGTGAGGGGGAAGGTGGCTGAATAGTAGGAGAGAATAGGAAAGTATTGGGAAGAGAGTAGAGGGGTAGGAGGGCGCCTCTAGTAAACAGATATCTGTCTTAACTCCAAGAATCATCTTTAGCCCTATACAGTCTTTCCTGACCTCACCACCAATATACTAAAACTGTTCTCCTTGATTACCCAAGGCAATATTTCTGATCTTTGTCCCACACAAAGTCTCAATATTCTTAATCGTGCTGAGCATCCTTTTATCTGATGTCTTGTATCTTAATTGGGCTGAGCATCCTTCCATCATCTTTTGTATTCTGAGGCACAACACATTCTGATTTTCCTCACACCTCTCTAAGCCACTACTGTGTCTCTTTCTTTGGTGCCTCAAAAAAAGAATTCCAATTCCCTTATGATATGTTTTCTGAATCTTGATTTCTTTTTCTCATCTCTCTACACTTCGTCCTTTTGGCAATCTTCCCCATTACCATGTAAATCAAACTCTATACACACAAAATTCCCACATCAATCAACAAATGCTGTGTATATTCAGGGCTTATTATCTGCCAGGAACCATTGGAGACACAAATACAATAGGGAAATGGTTCCTACCCTCAAGTAACTTAAAAAATTTTTTTCTCTTTAAAAACAACAACAGGAGGCAGTTGGATGCCTCAGTGGATGGAGAGCCAGGTCCAGAGATGGGAGGTCCTGGGTTCAAAATTGGCCTCAGAAACTTCATAGCTGTGACCTTGGGCAAGTCACTTGACCCCCATATTGCCTAGCTCTTACCACTCTTCTGCCTTGGAACCAATACCTAATATTGATTTTAAGACAGAAGGTAAAGGTTTAAAAACAACAACAGCAAAAAAGAAAGACCTTCCATCTTAAAAATCAATGCTGTGTATCGTTTACAAGATGAAAAAGCAAAAAGGGCTAGGTAATGGAGGTAAAATGACTCACCCAATGTCACACAGGTAGGAAGTATCTGAGGCCAGATTTTAATCATTTACTAAATTTGCTAGTTAAACACCATTTAAGATCATGCCAGAGTTGGGACTGGAACTCATGTCTATAAATTCTTTGTCTAATGTTCTTTCCACTACACAAGAAGGGTGAACCAAGGCAAGACCTTATCATTATCCCTCCTTCCATCTCCTTTGATCTACCTTCCTAAGGACTCTGTTTAGAGAAACAGTGGAGCCAAGAGAGAGTTTCCAAACTAGAGAACAAAGAACGACATTAGCAAAGGATTCCGATGCAAATCCCTCAAAACAACCTATGTGTCATGGAATAAAAAAGTAAGAATAAACTAAGGAGCTTACTGAATTGGAGGGTATCTCATAAGATCAACAAAAGACATAAAAGAAGATACACGGAACAAATATGGCGGGACCATACCATTGATGCCTCTGGGAGAAATGTTGTAGAAAATGTTTTGGGGAAGCTCCTTAGATATGTCAGTCTTTGAGCACACTTCACCAGGAGGACTGCTTTGGTCAAAATCATCAATGTAAGCCTGCAGGGCCTCGGATGCTGACCTGTATATCCTTTCTCCATATAGGATGGAGCCAGTGGAGGCACTGTGCTCACTAATTTTCTCGCTGCAACTTAACCGAAGAGAAGATGTTGAAGACTCCTGAGAGAAAGCACCGAGTTTTTTAACTGCCTCTGCCATGGATATCTCAGAATGGGTAGTCATTTCCATTCAAGTTTTTTTTAACTGTAAATACATAAATACATAGAGAATTAATGTACTTTAAAAAATATTCATCTTCTGTCTTGGAATCAATATTCAATATTGGCTTGAAGACAGAAGAATGATAAGGGGTAAGCAATGGGTGTCACATAGCTAAGAAGTGTCTGAAGTCACTTTTGAACCTAGGACCTTCTACCTCTAGCCCTGGTTCTCAATCCACTGAGCCACCTAGCTTCCCCAAATTTATGTACTTTCAAGAGCAAATGTGGGGTCGTAGAAAAAGTCCCAGACTTGACCTTGGTAGATTTAGGTTTGAAATTATCTCTGAATGACATTGGCAAGTCATCTAATGTCCCCGAGCCTCAGTTTCTTCATCTGTACAAAGAGATGATAATATTTAACACTATTTGTCTTATGGGGCTGTGAGGAGAGAAATCTTGTGTAAACCTCAAAAATATTACAGATTATAGAAATATATCATGGTGTTTTGTTAGGGAACCAAAAACATAAAAGTTGTTCAGAAAATGATAAATTATGAGCAGTATTAAAAATTCAAAAAAAGCAGTAGCATGGTAAAACCAACTGCATCCAAGAGAGCTTGAGAATAAAGGAGCTGGAGGGAAGGGTAAGGGAAAAGAGGTAAAAGGAATAAGCATTTATTTATTAAGCACCTCATTTTATGTGCAAAGCATTGTGTTCAACACTTTATGAATATTATATCATTAGATTCTTATAGCAACCCTGTGAGGTAGGGTGTTATCCCCTTTTTATAGTTGAGGAAACTGAGGCAGATAGGAATTAAGTGATTTGCTCAATATCACACAGCTAAGCGTCTGAGGCTGAGTTTGAATTCGAGACAGGCACTCTTATTTTCTGATCCACTGAGTTGCCCCCCCCCCAAAGCCAGAGCCTATATGGGAGAATACCTGCTACATTTTACCTGCAGGCCAATGGTCAAATTAATATGAAAGCATTTTATAGTACTTTCCACACAACAACAAGGCAGGTAATGTAAGTATTATTGCCCCCATTTTATAGATCAGGAAACTGAGGCTTGGGGAGGTTGAAGTATCTGCTCAATCACACTGCTGGTAAGTGTTGGGGATGAGAACTCAAATATAATTTGATATCTAGTGCTCTTTCCATTTCAGCACACTGGAGTAGATCTGTGGAGCCCTTTGGAGTAGGGGGCAGAAATTCTCAGGATGTGGGGCTGTGAACTAGTGGCTTGGTCATCTAGTATGCTATGGCATAGACACTTTGGTCTACAAGGTGTCTTACTGGTTCATATGGCCAAGAATTTAGTGCCTAAATAGTATGGTACTTTTTTCTCTCTTTATAAATTTTCAACATTGTGTGAAAAAAAATACAGCCAGCTCATCCTTAATCTGGTTGAGAACACAAATGGAGAATACCAAGGAGAGTACTCACTTTTTTTGGTCCTACAACATACAAGTGGACAGTATGTTTTTTTCAGAATTGTGCCATTTATGACATCACAATACAGAAAATTCCTTTCTTCTACTGAGTACTGTTTTAACCTTTACACCTCTCTCTAGGGGAAGAGATGAAAATTAAAAGACATAAGAGATAAGCGAGAAATGGACAAAAGGCTAGATATCTACATGGGTTTGAATCAGAGGGGACTTGACTCCAAGCAAGAGTTAGGAGATTTGGAAAGGAAAAACTGTGAATATTCTTTGAATTAGACTCAACTCAAGTCAATTAGAGTTAAGTGCCTAGTATGTGGAAATCAATGTACTAGGCAATGAGGGCTCCCAAGATGGAGCAGGCAGTTCATACCATCTACCAGAGAATTATAACATTTACACCAATAAATATGATTCCTTGAATCATATATATTGGTGTGAATGGGATCAAGGCAAAAGAGAGAGTAATATTTCGCTCAACAAGCATTTAAAAATACCTATTATGAGATAGGTACTGTGCTAAAAACTAGGGATATGAAAAATTTTTTGAATCCTCACCTTCTAGTCACTACTAAGTCTTGACCAGGGTCACAAAGCTAGGAAGTATCAGAAGCCAGATTTCAACCCAAGTCCTCCCCTATGCCTGGTGCTCTCTTCACTGTACTACTTAGCTGCCACCAGATATAAATGTTTTAAAAATCAAAGAATCTCAACTTATTAAAAGCTGATATTTTAATGGGAAGGTAATAAGTACATATATGTGTAGAATAAATACAAAATAAATGCAGAGTAGCTAAGATTCTCCTCCTTCTATCCGTAGGTTTTTGAATGCTACCAAAAATTAGAAACTCTTCTTCTTTAGTTCATATCTGGATTCAAACACTTACTGGATACGTGACCCTGGGCAAGTCACTCAGCCTGGTTTGCTTCAAGCTTTCTCATCTGTAAAATGAGCTGGAGAAGGAAATGGCAAACCACTCTAATATCTTTGCCAAGAAAACCCCCAAATGGTGGGGTTTGGGGTTTTAAAAGATAGCTCTATTGCAAAAAGGAATAATGTGAAAATAAGTATTATAACATTTGTATACGCCAGTGGAATTGCTTGTCGGTTCTGAGATTAGGGAGGGAAGATGGGAGGGAAAGAAAATGAATCATGGAAACATGGAAAAATGTTTTTTTTAAAAATAAAGAGAAAACTCCAAATGGGGTCATTAGGAGTTGGACCCAACTGAAAAAATGACTGAACAACAATGAAAAACACCCCAAACAAAACAAAACAAAAAATACAATCAACCCTTAAATTACTTCCTTCATGTGACAGATGGCTGAAGAGTATTTTATAGCTTCAAAAGATATTAACATACATCAGATTACAAAACATTCCCTAGTTGACAAATGGTAAAATGACATGAGCAGGAACTGATGAAGAAATTAAAACTATCTTTAATTTTAAGAAAAAATGCTCCAAATCACTATTGATTAGAGAAATGAAAATTGAAACAACTCTGAACTACCACCTCTCACCCAACACATTGGCTAACATGACAAAAAAGAAAATGATGAAGGCTGGAGGGGATGTGGAAAAATCAGGACACTAAGACATTTCTGGTAGATCTACAAACTGATACAACCATTCTGGGAGCAATCTGGAATCATACCCAAAGGGCCATCAAACTGTGCATACCCATTGACTCAGCAATACCACTCTTAGATATGTATCACAAAGAGATTAAAGATAAGGGAAAAGGAGCAACCTGTACAAAAATACTGATAGCAACTCATTTTGTGGTAGCAAAGAACTGGAAACTGAAGGGCTGTCCATCAATTGGAGAATGGCTGAACAAGTTGTGGTAGATGATTATATTAGAATACTCTTGAGTCATAAGAGATGACAAACAAAATGGTCACCAAAAAAAAAAAGAAACCTGAAAAGACTTATATGAAATGATACAAAGTGAAGTGAGCAGAACCAGGAGAATGTTGTACATAATAACAGTGATGATGTATGATGATCAGCTGTGAATGACTGCTGTGTTATTATCAACAAGGCAAGGATCCAGGGCAATTCCAAGAGACTCATGACAAAAATAAAGGAATATCTACCACCAAAGAAGGAACAGATGCAATCCAAATGCAAATTGAAACATATCATTCTTCACTTTATTTCTTCCATGAATTTTTCTTTAGTAAAACCAATGTTTTGTTTCACAATATACATTATCTTAAACCTATATATTGCCTGACTTCTTGGGGAAAGGAGAGAGAGATTTCAAAATGTCATAAAATGAACATTAAATATATCAAAATATAATACAGAAAAATATCATAAATAAGATAATGTACAGAGATTCAGATAAAGCAATATATAAATGAAAAAGAAAGTAAAGATCATTTTCATCTGGACAGAATCAAGGAATACTTCCTGGAGGAGAGGACATCTGAACAGGTCATTGGAAAGATTAATTTCATCACATACATCACATAAAAGACGAGAAGAGTGCATAAGACAAATAAGGTAGGTAGCTTGTACAGATGCATATGGGAAGAAAAAATGCATAATGAACAACTCATAGCCTAGCCGAGCTGAGGCATAGAGTACACAAGAAAGGAAGTACGATGAAGCAAGACTAGGACAAGACTAGAAGTTGGAACCCGATAGTGGAGGGCTTTAAATGCAGGTCCAATATGGTTATATTTTATTCTAAAGGTAACGGGGAACCACCAGAGTCTCTCTAGAGTGGAACAAAATGATCAGACATTGGCATTGGGAAAATTTTTATGGCCCATATAAAGTACAGAGAGAAACATGTGAGGACGTTTTTGTAATGATCCAGGTGATAAGGTCCTAAACCAGAGAGGTAAAAGAAACTAGAAATTGGTAGTTCATTAGCTCAAGGAAGGAGGCACTAGGAGAAAGATGGAAGAATTGGAACCATCTCCTCAACCACTACCTTCCCTCAAAACATGATGGAAATAGCCCAAGACCCTGAACCCTAAAAGCATGGTGGTTCTTCTTCAGAACACCTATCCTACTTGTAGTCCAGTTCCTGGATTCATCATATGGGAAACGATTCCTTTGGAAAGGAAGTCAGATATCCCTACAAATTGCTAATCATATGGGTCAGGCAAGCCCTTCTACCGAAAGCAGTAAGACTTCAATGCCTCATTGTTACAGTAGTCTCTTTTTTTCAGACAAAAATAATATTATCCTTTCTTGTCACCACTAACACCGACTACTAATAAAATGATCAAATGAGAGAACATTGTTAAGGGCTTTGTACAATGCCTGAAACATAGTAGGTACTCAAAATAAGTGCTTCTTTCCTTGCCATTTGCCCCACAGGATGAATTGCCAGCAAGATGCAGATAAACTCAAGAGTCCTTGGAGTGGCATCTCCCAGACCACCAATTCTACCTACTTCCAGCCTACCCCCTGAAGCCACAATCAAGGGAAACAATCCCTGTGGTGATCTGACCCAACAATTAATTGCTTCTGCAGGTGCTGAAACTTGCCACCTCTTCAGCAACCTCAGCTACTGGAAACCCAGAAAAGAAAGTTTCTAGCATTGAGTCCTTGGCACTGGCAAAGAGTCCAATATCAGAAATGGATTTGAGTTCATCGATGTAATTTGTATTACAGAAAACGTATTGTATGTGCTTTGCGGCCATGCCCTACAGGAGAACCATCTGACTTGCTGCTGAAACCTTCTCTATGGATGGTCTCTTCCATTCATTACCCAAGGGAGCTCATGGAGAACTCTTTCATTTATACCCTAAATGCTTAACACAGTGCTTTCATACTTTTGCATTCATTCATCCATTCATTCAACCATTCATTCATCCGTTCATCCATCATTGGTGGTGTGGGAGAAGGACAAATCAAATAAGACTGAGGTTTCCCTGGGAAGATTATATTACCATCAATGATGAAAACTCTAGGAGAGACAAATCTCAGAAGGGAAAATATGAAGTTTCATTTTGAATGAGAGTCAACAGGAAAGCCAGGTAACAGAGTGGATAGAGCACAAGAACTTGAGTCAGGAGGACTTCAAATCTAGGCTCAGAAACTTTCTGGCTCCATGACTCTGGGCAAAATCATAACTTTAATTACCTAGTCCTGGCAGTTCTTCTGGTTTAGAATTAACACTAAAACAGAAAGTAAGGCTTTTAAAAATATACCAGTTGATATGTATTTATTAGGTACTTACTACATGTGCAGCAAGGCTTTAGGTGCTGGAGCTACAAAGGGAGGTTGAAAACAAAATAAAACAAAAACAACAACAGCCCTTGTCATCAAGGAGCTCACAGTCTAATTAATGGCAGAGACAGCACATAAACAACAATGTACTAAAGAACCAGCTCCTATTCCCTTTCCTTCTCCCCCTCCCCATAGAAACCCTGCAGGCAAGTCATCACATCCTGGCATATGCCAGGAAATGATAACAATCCCAGCCCCAGAAGTTCCTATCAAGTTCCTATTTACTACCCCTACCTCAGGAATTTCTGTGCTCTCCCCCTACCACAGAAGTTCCTATTCACTCCAGTGTACAAAAGACCTTTAAGCCCCAGGATCAGGGCTCAAGCCATTTTCAGAGTGCCGAGCCCAAGCTGCAATTTGTTTGATAAATTCCTCCCTCTTGCATTTTACATTGTTGGTCATCATTTCATCCTTGGGATCAATTCACCGGGCACTTCATATGGGGGCTCATCCCAGGATACCACGAAGGAAATGGAGTCTGACCAACAGAGGGAGGGGACCCCTGTCACTGGGGCAACTCGAGATGATGGGATCTGGAACACGTCACTTCTCCGTGGAGGACAGTAGGGTCCAGTGAGTAAACTCCGGAGGTGTTGAATGAATGTGTGGAGAATATTGTGAGAGTGAGGGGGTAAGGTCTTTGGAGGGCTAATTGGCTGACCACTGGTCACTGGCCCCAGGGGTTGTACAGGTACAGCCTATTGCCAAGCCAGACTCATTCAGGAGAACCGCCCACCTATTTCTGAGCGTGGACCAGGAAAGTACGCGGTTCCTATTTCCCATGAGGGGATAGGTCGGAAATCCAGGGAAGTGTGTGGCTGAAGATTGTGGCACCCCTCTTGGTTATCTTCACCTAAGGATCCTCGACTCCCTCTCCCTTGGATGAGTCACAGGAAGGACCCCTCGGACTCGACTCCCTTAAGCAGGGTATTTCTGGCCAGTAGATTTTAGTTGAGGGGTTAGAGTCCCCACTGTGGGTGTTAGAGGCCCTTGCCTAGGATTCAAGTACCTGGTTTGGGGTGGTTAGAGGCCCCCCAATGGGAATTTAGGGTGGCTAGAGGCCCCTGGTTGGAATTAGAAAACCCAATGGACACACTGGAGGAAGGAGGTGCAGCCCTGGGGGAAGCCCAGCCACACCACTCTGTTTTCGGGACCACCAGCCCCTGGCCCCTTGGGGTGAGTAAAGGAGCACATCCAATCCAATGTTCATATTTGTTGTGTCTGTCTTGGCTGTCCAGTCTGTCACATATTGTCCTGTCTGCTTTCGTGTTCACCAACTTTGTGTATAGTCTACTAACTCCTTTCATCTTTTGGCATATTATGGGACAGGGAGAGTCCACCCCAGAAGTCCACTCTGCTCTCCCTCATGACTACCCATTTCTCTGTCTTCAAGGCGAGGGTCTACAATCTCTCCATGTCTGAAGTCGTGTTTAATAAACTCCCTCTTGCGTTGTACATTGTTGGCCATCATTTCTTCCTTGGGATCGATTCACTGGGCACTTCAGTACCATAAAGTTATAGAATTCCAGGAGCTGCAAGGACTGTCAGCCAGGTTTCTAGTTGGAAGGACTAGTCTGGTGATGGCTGTCAATGATTATTTGGTGACTATCAATGAATCAAAAACTTCCTTCCACTATTTAGCATAACCAATTAAAAAAAAATCTTCCACCTCCAATTTTATTAATGATTAATGATTCCTAAGAAAGAGGACCAGGCAGTGAAACTATAAAATTCAAGACAAGGATTTTGTCTTGTAAAAGCTGAGGAAAAGAGGGAGAGGTCAGATGAGACCTTACACCACTGTCAATGCATGTGGTTGAAAGGTTTTTTCTTTTGTGTTTAATAGGTTGTAACCTTCCTAAAGGTAGTGATCATTTGTCTCCTAGGTCCTGTACTTAGAGGATACTTAATAAATATTTATTTAACACAATCAGCATTCCACAGCTGGAGGTGCACTCAGAGGCCATCTAGTGAAACCAATAATTCCTCCTATAGCATTCCCAACAAGGAGCCAATATCTCAGTTCCACTTAAAGAACTCCAGTGAGAGAAAACTCCCACCTTCCCAAAGGGGCATGCTCTACTCTTAGACCACTGCAGTCATCTGGAAGCATTTCTTAGCTTTAGAAAACCCAGAGCTAACAACCCCCTCCTGTACCTCCTTCCCATTATTCCTAATTATGCCCTCAGGTAACAAGCAGAACAAGTGTAATCCCTTTTCTGAGTGAGTGCCCTTCAAAAGTGAAATGGGG
Organism: Monodelphis domestica; assembly: GCF_027887165.1. Classification (NCBI taxonomy): domain Eukaryota; kingdom Metazoa; phylum Chordata; class Mammalia; order Didelphimorphia; family Didelphidae; genus Monodelphis; species Monodelphis domestica. The sequence continues at coordinate 42,532,135 of NC_077231.1, forward strand.
AATGGCTCAACAAATTGTGTTATATAATCGTAATGGAATACTACCATGCTGGAAGAAATGATGAGCAGAATGATTTCAGAAAAGCCTCCATGAACTGATACAGAGGGAAGTAAGCATAACCAGGAGCACACCATACCCAATAAGAGCAATTTTGTGGGATGATCAACTATGAAAGATTTAGCTATTCTCAAGGTTACAACAATCCAAGATGATTCTGAAGGACATGATAAATAATGCTATCTGCCTCAAGAGAAAACTCTGATGAAGGCTAAATACAGATCAAAACATACTTTTTTTTTGTATATAGATTTTTATTTGAGGTTTTGGTTTTGTATGGATATTTTCTCACACCATGACTAAGACGGAAATGTGTTTTGTGTAATCATACATAAAAAGTATAGATTAAATTATTCACCATTTCAGGAAGGGGGGAAGGAGGAAGACAGTTTGGATCTCATCATTTCAGAAAATGTATGTTAAAGTTGTTATTACACATAATTGAGGAAAAAAAGAAAATATTACACTATTTAAAAATAAATAAATGCTAGGATAGTTTAAAAAAAAAGTGAACACATCTTTCATGTCTTCTCTAACTCTTTATCTCCAGACTACCAAGACAAAATTTCTTCCACATATGAGGATCACCTCATATGGCATAATCTCATTCTGCTCATTGTTTTTATTATGCTACTAGAAATTTGATTATTAATTGTAATCTTGAAACATAGTATCCAGAATTGATGCTCTGCATAATGGGGATTGATCAGACAAAAGTCATCAAGACAATCAAATCTCTCATTAAGAATACCATGACTCCCCTTGATGAACCTTGGACAGCAATCATAGTTTTGGCTGCCATGTTCTACTCATTTGGACTCCATGTTCCTTGAAACCCACTAGTCATTCTTTTTTGTCTAGTCACTTCACCCTTCTGCAGTTTAATGGAATGCATAGTTGATAAGATTTCTAGACATGGAATCGGGAAAATCTGAATTCTAATCCAGCCTCATATTTACTTGCTGTGTGACCCTGGGCAAGATATTTAACCTCTCTCAGTCTGTTTCCTTAACTAGAAATGAAGGCGATAAAAACAACACCTACTTTATAAGGTTGGAATAATGAACTAATGGGATAACATATATAAAGTGCTTTGCAAATTGTAAAGCATTCTATAAATATAGGATTTGAAGTTATTACTATTGAAGTTTTTATTCTTTTTTAACCCCAGTATGGATTATTATTTCCATCTAGTTATATTTAGCTTATAATATTGAGATTTTTTTTTTGGTTACCCAATGTGTTCCCTCCAAGACTCCCATTTCCCATCATTTTCAAATTTGACAAGGATTCCATCTATCTCTTCTCCTAAGGCACTGAAAATAAGTGTTGAAGAACACAAATCTTTGGGGTATCCTACTAGACATTTCCTTCTAGTTGCTCAATCATTTCTGATTCTATCAACTTTCCTGATCATTTAGCTCACATTTCTCCATCTTGTCCAGAATAGTATCCTAAGAAACTCTGTTCAATGCTTAGCTGAAATCTAGCTTGGAGAACATGGATTATTACACAGAAAACCTACTCTAGTAAACTCAGCCTTCTCAAGGATGTCCATTATCACTATTATTATTCAATGTTGTAGTAGAAATACTGGCTACAGAAGTAAGACAAGAAAAAAAATGGAAAGAATTAGAATAGGCAACAAGGAAACAAAATTCTTTTCAGATGATATGCTGGTATATTTAGCAAACCCTAGAAAATGAACTTTAAAAACTAGCTGAAATAATGAACAACTTTAGCAAAGTTGTAGGATATAAAATAAACTCACATAAGTCATCAGCATTACTACATATTACTAATGTAACCCAATAGGAAGAGATAGAAAGAGGAATGCCATTTAAATTTAAAATAACTATAGAAAACATAAGAAACTTTGCCCTCTACTTGCAAAGACAGATCTGAGAACTATACAAATACAAAACATTTTTCACACAAATAAAGACAGATCTCAATAATAGAAAACTATTCATTGCCCATAGGTAGGGGAAATCAGTACAACAAATGATAATTCTAATGAAATTATTATATTTAACATAATTCCTATATATTCTAATAAAAATTATTCAATACCATATCAATAAAACTACCCCAAAATTACAGAGGTAGGAAAAAATAACAAAATTCATCTGGAGAAACAAAAGATCAAGAATATCAAAAGAATCAAATTTTAAAATGTAAAGTAGACAAGTAGTATCAGATTTCAAATTGTATAACAAAGCAAAAATCATCAAAACAATCTGTTACTGGCTGAGAAAGGTAGATTAGTGGAATAGATGAGGCACAAAACACAAGGTAATAAATGGCCATGGTAATCTAGTGTTTGGAAAACACAAAGATCCATGCTGTTGGGATAAGCATTCACCATTTGAAAAAAAAAATTGCTAGGAAAACTGGAGAGCAGTTTGGCAGAAAATAGGCACAGAAATAACATCTCATACCATATACTAAAATAAGGTAAATAACATAGAGATAGAGATGATCATGAGAGGTAAAATAACATGGATTACATAAAGTTAAAAATTTTTGCACAAAGAAAAACAATTTAGCCAAAATTAGAAGGAAAACAAAAACATGAGGGAAAGGGGGTGGATTTATATCAAATCTCTCTAATGAAGGTCTCATTTCTCAAATATATAGGAAACCAAGCCAAATTTGTAAAGAGCCATTCCCCAATCGATAGTCCAAGGATATGAATAGACAGTTTTCAGAAGAAGAAATCAAAACTATCAGTAGATACATTTTTAAATGCTCTAAATCATTACTGATTAGAGAAATGCAAGTTAAAACAACTCCTGAGAACATCTCACACCTATCAGATTGGCTGAAATGACAGAAAAGGAAAATGGAGGGGATGAGGAAAAGTAGGGACCGCATTGTGTCATTGGTAGAGATTTTAGTTGACTCGGTCATTCTAGAGAACAACTTGGAGCTATGCCCAAAGGTCAATAAAACTTATATACTTTCATCCAGAAATACTACTACTAAATCTGTATAACCCAAGGAGATCAAATAAAAAGAAACTTTATAAACAAAAATATTTATAGTAGATAAAAAGACAAATAATTGGTAATTTAGGGGATGTTCATCAGTTGGGCAATGAACAAGTTGCAGTAGATGAAGGTGATGAAATACCACAGAAATGAACAAGATGGTTTGAGGAAAAATCTAGAAAGACTTAAATGAACTTATAATCCAAAGTATGCAGAAGCAAGAGAATATTGTACACAGCTATAGCAATATTATAAGGATGAACAATTGTGAAGGACTTAGCTGCTCTGTTCAAAACAACAATGCAAGATAATTCCAAAGGACTTATATAAAAAATTTTATCCACCTCTGGAGAGAGACACTTTGAGACAAAACAAATACATTTTGAGAATAAACTGAAATATTCTTTTTTCACTTATTTTGTTTTGTAGCCTTTTTTGGCAATATGGCTAATGTGGAAATATCTTCCATGACTTTAGACATATGACTGATATCATATTATCCGATTATTCAATGAGTGTGAGACTAGAGAGAGGAAGACGATTTGGAACTCGAAATTATTCTTAAACGAATGTTGAAAATGAAGTATAAATGGGGCCACTAGGTGATTCAGTGGATAAAGAGTCAGTTCTGAAGAAGGGAAGACCTGGGTTCAAATCTGACCTCAGACATTTTCTAGTTGTGTGACCCACAGAGAGTCATTTAATTCCAATTTTCTAGCTCATCACTCTTCTGTCTTAGGACCAATACTTAGTATCGAATCTAAGACAGAAGGTAAGGGTTTTTTAAGAAATAAAACAAAATTATTAAAGAGAAAAAAAAGAAAGAAATTGGAGTCTTCTGCTGCTCTATCAGATTATACATAAAGGAGAAATGTTACTTTTTCTTCACCAATTCCTATACAAAACAAAAAATATAGTTTTACTTAGAGAATGACAAGCCATCTATAACCCTCTCTTAACCTTAGAGGAAATAAAATAGTATTGGCTGCCATACACATTGGAAAAAAGAATTTGTTCTGGTAAGTGGTATGAGAAAGCAAACTTGATAATAGAATTGCAAACAGTCTTGGGCGGGAAATCACTTTGCAAACCAAATTAAATGATTTTTTTTATTTTGGAATAATTTATGAAAATTAATATTCTAAATTTGGGGTTAGTAAATATGTTGAAAAGAATAGATTCATTCTCTTAGCTCAACAGGCTCCCACAGGTTTACTAGAGATGAGAAGGGAAATGTTATTCTTATAGGTTAAAAAGTGAGGAATTTATTGTATCCAGTAATAGATAAAAGAAAAAGTACCACTACATTCCTTAACTATAAATCAAATAATGTAGATATTGCTAGGGAATACTCAAATGTTTCCTGCCTTGATGCCTAATCAGTTCAATTTTCTCTGATTTTGGGGGGAATATTCAATCTATAAAAACATTAGAGTGTACAAAAAAAAAAAAACCTAATGCATCCAAAATTAGAAGGGAAGCAACAAATTGGGAAACAATCTTCATTACAAAAACCTTTGACAAAGGTCAAAAGTAATTACTCACATTTATAAAGAGCTAAACCAGTTGTACAAAAAAATCAAACCGTTCTCCAATTGATAAATGGGCAAGGGACACGAATAGGCATTTTTCAGTTAAAGAAATCAAAACTATTAATAAGCACATGAAAATGTGCTCTAAATCTCTAATAATCAGAGAAATGCAAATCAAAACGACTCTCAGGTATCACCTCACACCTAGCAGATTGGCTAACAAGACCACAAAGGAAAGTAATGAATGCTGGAGGGTATGTGGCAAAGTTGGGACATTAATTCATTGCTGGTGGAGTTGTAAATTGATCCAACCATTCTTGAGGGCAACTTGGAACTATGCCCAAAGGGCGATAAAAGACTGTTTGCCCTTTGATCCAGCAATAGCACTACTGGGTTTGTACCCCAAAGAAATAATAAGGAAAAAGATTTGTACAAAAATATTCATAGCTGCCCTCTTTGTGGTGGCAAAAAATTGGAAAACGAAGAGATGCCCTTCAATTGGAGAATGGCTGAACAAATTGTGGTATATGTTGATGATGGAACTATTGTGCTCAAAGGAATAATAAAGTGGAGGAATTCCATAGAGACTGGAACAGCCTCCAGGAAGTGATGCAGAGAGGACCAGAACCAGAAAAACATTGTACAGAGACTGATACTTCTCCATTAGTGTCAATACAGTGATCCTGTACAACTTGGAGGAATCTATGAGAAAAACCACTATCCACATTCAGAGGAAACACAGTGGGTGTAAAAACACCGAAGAAAAACAACTGCTTGAATACATGGGTCGAAGGGATATGGTTGGGGATATAGACTCTAAATAAACATCCTCGTGCAAAGAACATCATTGAAATAGGTTCTGATCAAGGACAGAAGTAATACCAAATGAAATTGTGCATCAGCTGTTGGAATGGTAGGTGGAGGGAAGGGAGGGAAATAAAGTGAATATTGTAACCAAAAAAATAAAATATTTTTTAAAAAAATTAAAAAATCAAAAAGAAATAAAAAAGAAGAGGTTTCCTAAATGGGGAGAGCTTCTAATTAATGTTGAAATCACAGGTAAGAGCAAAAAGCAGGCTGTGGGTAGAAGATACATAATTTTTTCAAAGGTCTGAGTCTTGTTTACCATCTCAATCTTAATAAGGAAAAAAAATTTTTTTAAGTTGAGTAATATGTAAAAATACATATAATACTAATAAAAAAGAATGAAATAGATAGAAAACTATACAAGTGGGAGACCTGAACCTTCCTCTATCAGAACTAGATAAATCAAACCAAAAATTAAGTACAAAAGACCTAAGACAGAAGGAAAACAACTGCTTAATTATATGGGCTACGGGGATATGGTCGGGGATGTAGACTCTAAATGAAGAACCTATTGCAATCACCAACAACTTGGAAATAGGTTTTGATCAAGGACACATGTAATACCCAATGAAATTGCGTATTGGGAAGGTTGTGGGAAGGCGAGGGAGGGAAATAATATAATTCTTGTAACCAAGTAATAATGTTTTAAATTGACTAAATAAATTAACTTAAAATAATATAAAATAAATAAAAAGATCTCTATGAAAAACTTTAGTATTTACTGTGAGAAAAGGGAGACCCTGGCACAGACCCCCACCCTCCACATGATGTGTTTGCATTAAGTGTTCCATGAACCAAGCAAAATGGCAGCAGCACAAAGGAAATGGAAACTGTGTAAATGCAGAGACGTCTCCATCCCAGATGTTCTAATGGACAGTCTTCTGAACTCATATTGGTCTAATTAGCCACAGCCTATCACACTGTACCCCGATGCCAACATGATGGTGTCATTGGTCCTCTTCAAAAATAAAAAAACAAGAATAACCAGAGTGCCTGAAAAAGAATAGGGACTTAAAAATGCTTGATCTCTTCCATTCAGGAGAAATCTTTGCAAATGACAGCTTAACACATCAGTGGAGTCTGTTAGGAACAACTAGAAAATTTTGGAAATTTGCATCTATGAATCAAGGTCTGAATCACTGTCAACTGTGAAGAATAATCCCCTAAATGAACTGCTACTTCCACTGTGGTGATGCTGATTTCCATTTGAGAGATTGCAAGCATAAAAAGACCGGGGACCATCCCTGAGTGTTTTTCAGCCACCGAGATGCATGATACCCAGTCCAGTACCTTCAGAGACCTCAGGAAACAGCATTTAACAGTAACTTTACATATGTCAAAATGACTACCAGTCTCAAGAATTTAGCATTGAAAATCTGAATAGTCTTTTCATGTCTTACTGATACATCTCAGCCCTATCTATATGTTTCATTTCTCAAGGTGATTTGCAATTTTTAAAAAAATTTTATTTAATTAATTAATTTAGAATATTTTTCCATGGTTATAAGACTCATGTTCTTTCCTTCCTCTCCCCCCACTCCCCTCCCATATCTGATGAACAACTCTACTGGGTTTTATGTGTGTCATTGATCAAGACCTACTTCCATATTATTGATATCTGCACTAGGGTGATTGTTTAGAGTCTACGTCCCCAATCATATCCCCATTGACCCATGTGATCAAGCAGTTGTTTTTCTTCTGTGTTTCTTTTCCCACAGTTCTTGATTTACAACTTTAGAAAGCATTTTTAAACCCTTATGTTAACAGCCAATTAACTGGGCATCTATGCCACATTATCAAGTGTGGACTATCATTGGAATAAGAAATCTAGAGTTTTGTTGTATCCATTAATCTTTTTCAAATCCACATTTCACAGACCAAAGGATTACCCTAAAGTAGGCTTGACACTTGGTTCAATTCACATCCCAACATCTTCTGCAGAGCTCAGGAAAGCCTGAGGCAGGAGAACCATCAGCAAATTTTAAGCCATTTCCTAAATCTTAAGCTCTTAAAACTATTATAGTCTGATCTAGGGGCTGCCTTTCTCCCTCTGTCATTTATTCGGCTTTTCCCCATATTCTCAATTTCTCCTCTTTTTCCAGATCGGAATATATGCAATTGCCATTCTTTTAATGTGGATATGAGTTTTAGCAGAAATAGCTGCCAAAAGACAAGAAAAGATTGAACTCACTTTACTACACCATGACTAATTGGGGAAAACACACATTAGGAGAATATCTGTAGGCTTATAACATTTCACCAGCATACCAGCACACTATAACCAGCATTTTACAATATTGGCTAATGAAGAGAAAAGGTTTCCTGATGCTCAGTGGAAACTTCCGTGACCAAATTTTTTTTAGGAGGGGGAGTATTCTGACCCATTCTAGTCAAAATAACATCATCCATCACTCCCCAATACCTTTAAAAAATGATCTAAATATGGAAAGCAAGAAATGAGGCTGCCTGTATTCACATTAGAAAAAAAAATTATTAGACACCACACTTTTTTTTAAAGTCTCTGTCCTTGAAGAGCTTATATCCCACTGGAGAAGGAAAACAACATGTAACTAAATATCTACATGCTAGGTGCATATACAGTATTTGGAAAATAATCGGTTATTTTCACTAGCAGCTAGGGGGATTGGGAAGAGCCTCCTGAAGGAGGTAGCCTTTCAGCTGAGTCTTGAAGGAAGCCAAGGATTCCAAGAGACAAAGTTGAAGAGAGAGGGTATTCTAGGTATGGGGAACAGCCAGTAGAGAGAAAAGACAAAGAGTCACATGTGGACAATAGCAAATAAGTCAGAATGGTTGGACAGTAGTATGTGTAGAGAGGAGTAATGTTTGAGAAGACTGAAAAGAGTCAGTGGATTGAGAGTCAAGACTAGAAATGGACATCCTGGGTTCAAATCTAGCCTCAGAAACTTCCTGGCTGTGTGACCCTGGACAAGTCACTTAACCTCCAGTGCCTAGCCCTTACTGCTCTTCTGTCTTGGAACCAATACACAGTATTGATTCTAAGATGGAAGGTTAAAAAAAAGACTAAAAAAAGAAGAATGGGTCAAATTGTGAAAAGCTTTGAGGACGCCAAAGAAGAGGTTATATTTAATCCTCCAGGTAATAGGGAGCCACTGGAATTTAATGGATAAGGAGGAAAGTTAACACAGTCAAGTGTTTTGGGCAAATCACTTTGGCAAGCTATGTGGAGGCTGGATTGGGTGAAAGAAAACTTGAGGCAGGGGTACCAAGGACACAAATATTCCAATAGTCTAAGACAGAATTGATAAGGTCAGAAGTAGGGTAGACATTATGTGAGAAGAAAGAAGGGGAAATACTTAAGATATTTGGTTTAGAAAGAAACAACATTTGGCAACTGATTGGCTATGTGAAAGCAAGAGAGAGCCTGAAATGATGGCAGTGACCTTAATGGGTGAGAAGTTCAGAAGTATCTTTTTTCAGAGGGAGGAAAGGATGGAGGTGGAAAGAAAAGAAAATAAGTTTTGGATTGAAAAAATTAAATTAGGTTGAAAAGAAAAGTAATAGTCAGAAGTGAAGGCACTTGAGTAACGACCCAGAGACAACCTGAGTCAAATTTCAAACTTAAATCAATTCTGAAATCCCTTTCTACTTGGACCTCAGAATCCAGCTGTAATCCAGAGCCAAGATGTCAAAGGATAATAATATTGGAAATGAAAAGGAAACTATGAATACCATAAGGACCTTCAAGGAAGAATTAACTGAACTTGTGCATGAGAGATAAAGATGAAGAAAGAATCCGCGTCTATTCCCAAATTTCAATTCTAAATATCCCAATCTGAAATCTGGATCTTTGTTATTTTCTCATTTCCAGTAATGTTTGACTCTTCATGTCTCCATTTGGTGTTTTCTTGGCAGAGATATTGAAATAGCTTGCTATTTACTTTTCCAGCTCATTTTACAGATGAGTAAACTGAGGCAAACAGGGTTAAATGACTTGTCCAGGTTCACACAATTACTAAGCATCTGAGGCTGGATTTGAATTCATGAAGGTGAGTGTTCTTGATTCCAATCCCTCTATCTGTTGCATCACCTAGCCACCCCAGATTCTAGCTTAGATGATCTAACCCAACTTCATCAATGAAGAAATGAAGCTTGGAAAGGAGGAGAGACTCATAAGGTCACACAGTCAATAACAGAACTGTTTGAATTGGTAGTGCCTTTAGTAGAAATGGTGAAATTGAAAAGGAGGCTCGCTTTAGAGGGAAGATGATGAGTTCTGCTTTGGCCAGAAAATGAAGCATCATGACCGCCTAAGACAAAGAAGGTAGGAGAACAGTATACCATCACTTTGCCTTTCTATGCTGAGGATTACTTCTGGCCCATTGATCCAGATAATCATAAATACACTTTTGTTGGGATATACTTTCCTCTGACATGTGTAAAACTAAAGCCAGCAGGAACTTTACCTAGCCTGTAAAAAAGGAAAAAAGTCTGACCCCTGAAATAAAGCTTTTCCTTTGATTTCCCAGGTATTAACTGAACACATTTTAAAAGTAGGGTTGTGAAAAATCTCTTTTTTTCTGGATTTTGTTGTCATTCTCCAGATCTACTAGTCCTTTATATCTCCCCCCACTCTAAAGCCCCTTATTAATTTCTGTGCACACCTCTCCATGGGTCAGGGTAGGAGAGCAGCAGTCATCATTGTCATCAAGGCTGTCAATATCCCTCAGCATCCAGGCCACTGCTTTCAAGGTTGAAAGACACAAAACACTTAAGAGTCCCTTCCAGCCACTCTGGTGTTCACTGATACTGAAACAGATACCACTGTGCTAAGAGGTACTTTAGAGCAGGGGAATCTGCAATATGTTACACCCTCCACTGTGGGGAATGTCTTGGGTGTCCTTAATGCTTAATTTCTAAAATCTAGATCAGGATTCCTAACCTAGGGTCAGTGGACATATTTCAGGGAATCTGTAAGCAAGCATGGGGGGGGGATTACATTTTTATTTTCACTGACCTCTGAAATTTAGCATTTCTCCCCAGAATGAATTTAAATTTATTAAAAATTTTAAATTAAAAATTTATATATATACTAATTCTGAGAAATCTGATGACTTCAGATCACCAATAGGATCCTTGATATCCTCCCCCCCAAAAGCCTAAGATCTTCTGATCTAGGTAATTGAAAAAACATTTTTCTGAAAGAAAGAATCCTAAAAGTTCAGTCAAAGGGAAAATTCAATGACCAAAACAGTAGGCCTGAAGAATAAGGTTAAGGAGAAACTTCTGTATTGTAATAAAACTCTAAGCTATTGTAATAAAACTCTAAGATTGAATAACAATCTATAATTTTTGTATTTTTTTTTGTATTATAAAAGGGAAGACCTCCCTCAAAAAAGATTACTCCATATCATCTCACCCACAGTCAGAATGCCTGAAATTTAATGAAAGCTTTTGTAAATTGTGAATGTTTCATGCCATGTCTAGTGGATGCAAAGATTAAATAGTTTTAAAGAATTAAATCCTCTTGGCTGCTGACTAACCTATTTAGATTTCTGGGGAATTCAATTTTTCTTAAATTTACATATGCTTATGCATATACATAGAAATATATACATTTCAACATATATTAATTTTCTATATTTATCCAAAGTCTTTAAATACTTGGCAAAGCAGAATTCTAGCCCTCTTAGTAAATGTTAGCTAACTGGCAATACCAGGTATTACAGTGAGAAGAATGATTTTGTTGCAAAAGAAGAAGATTCTAGGCATGCTAGAATGAGTCTGTTCTCAATAAATCCTTCTTTTAAAAACTCATATCTCCCATTTTTTAAGCAGTACTATGTATTAGCTTTAAGCCAGAAGAACAGCAAGGGCTAGGCAATGGGGATTAAGTATCTGAGGTCACATTTGAACCCAGGACCTCTTGTTTCTGGGTCTGGTGCTCTATCCACTCAGACACCTCACTGCCTCCTTTGACATTTTCCCTAATTAGTATACTTCCTCTACATTATTATTTATTATTCACTTAAATACAATTTATTAAGCATCTACTATGCAACGCATATACTTATGTGTGACTTTGTACATGCATTTATTTCTTCATACATATATTTATATGTATGCACATGCATGTATGGATACATATATTTGTGTGCTAATATGCAGAAGTTAAAGGAGAAATAGGAGGTGACATGTGCCAGAGGACATCAAGCTACTACCACTATCTATCTACCTATCCTGAAATCCTGGTGGGGACAACCCAGAACTCTAAACCGAAGAGCCAGGAAAACAGCAATGCCTCTTAAGTCCCCAGCTCCGCCTCTTCTAGCATGTTCCTTTCCTCAACTATCATTCAGGGGAACAACCCTTGGGGAGAAGGAACTGGACATCTTGAAGACTTCCAATCAATTTCCACCAAAATCTAAGTAAGACCAAGAATCCCAGGAACAGCAGCTCCTCCTGCCCTCCCCAACCTCATTGGTATTGCTATTGGTACTGCTTCTAACTCGCCTCCACCTCACTCCAAACTTATATCAAAAAAGCAAAACTTATGGAGATGTAACTTGTCAACAGTTGAAGCCCCCCCCATTTCCTACCAAAGACCCAAAAAATAAAATTCTCACTACCAAAGTTTTTGGCTGCATGGCTCAATGGTTTTTATTAAAGGAGATGATACTAAAGAAGATGGATTCCTTTCGGTTCCAACCTGAGGACCCTGGGAACTTTGCAACAGATTTATCTAGCTGAAATCTCCTATCTATGTTGAACCCCCTCCCCGGTAGAATGTGAGCTCCCATAATTCAGGGCTAGTCTTTTTCTATTCATGTACTCATGTTCTTAGCAAATAGAAAATATTTCTCAACCATACAATCACACACGTTGTCTTAGCAACAGAATGTTAGCATAAGAGCAAGCACTTTCATTTTTCACTTTTCTATCTCCATTGCCCAGCACAGTGCTGGCACACAGGGGTATTTAATAAATGTTTGGTGGAGGATTGATTTCTGGCCTGAGAACTCCAATCAAGCTACACTGTGAGGGAAACTGGCTGTCTGCTTTCACTTGGGAACCAAGCCATCAATGATTGCATTATTTTTAGTAGAAGACGTGCTACAAGTTTCCAAACAGCAGTGTGCAAACTAAATTTTAGAATGCAATGGTCAGCAAGGAAACTGTCAATATTCATTTTACATCTTATGCTTATTAGTTAGTTAATTCAGATAATAAGTTTACCTGACTTATTATCAATGACTGCAGATGGCCTAACCTGGTGTACATGGTAAGTGACTTCACAGAAAGAGAATGTAAAGCTTCCATTTCCTGGGGGAAATGCTGAGCAGCTGATTAAGGGAATTTCTTTAAATCCCACATTTAACATTCTTGCCTTAGCAACAATGTTGCTCCACTTTGGTTAAATCCTTTAAATCTGAATATTTAAAAGATACATTCTATCCATGTCTCACTTAGTATCATGTAATCCCTAGAAATGCAAATACTAATTCAATTAATCAAGCAAGTATTTAGGAATCCCCTACAATGTAAGGCAATAGCCCTTGCCCTTGAAGAGTTCACAATCTAATGGGGGAGATGATGAGCAAAAAAGGATGTGATACACACAGGAAAACTAGGGGGAAAATCAACAGAAGACTGGGACAAAAGTCCTTTTGCATTCTTTCTTTTCCTATTACATATGAGAATAAAACCCCTTTACTATTTGGTTTATAGATGGGACAACTAGGTGACACAGTGGACAGTGCATTAGGCTTGGAATCAGAAAGACTCATCTTCATGAATTCAAAGTCAGTCTCTGATATTTATTAGCTGTATGACTCTGGTCAAGTCATTTAATCTTGTTTGCCTCAGTTTCCTCATCTGTAAAATAAGCTGGAGAAGGAAATGGTAAAGAAAACCCCAAATGGGGTCATGAAGACAACAACCACTATTTGGATCATGATTTTTAAGAGTTGATAAGGCTAAATGACCATCCCTAGGATCTGGGGCACCTCGGTGACAGTAGATAGAGCAATAGGCTTGTAATCAGGAAGACTCATCTTCATGAGTTCAAATCTAGCCTAAGGCACTTCCCAGCTGTGTGACCCTGGGGAAGTCACCTAAGCCCACTGCCTAACCCTTACTGTTCTTCTGCCTTGGAACCAATTCTTAGCATTAATTCTAAGATGGAAAGGAAGGGTTTAAAAAAATACAAACCAAGATCACCCTATAATCAGTGCCTATGACTCCAGCTCAAACCATGCTTGAGATCTTTCTGATTTGGAAGTAACTGCCAGGGCTCCACCGAAAAGCCAAGATCAGGTGTAGAAAGACCTACATGAACTGATACAAACTGAAGAAAATGACTGAAACTATGAAAATATAAAGAAAACCAAAATCTAAAACACAAGAAATCCAAAAGAGAATACTTCAAAATTATAAAGATCAAGCATGGCTGGAATGAAAAGATACAAAAGGACATTTCTAATCCACCCCTTTGTGGAGATGGGAGGTCCACAGGGTTTCCACATTTCACTTTTTTTTAGATTTTTTCCAGTATACAGATTGGCTGTACTGATTTCTTTCCCCTTCTTTTTCTTTTTTGAATTAAAAAAATAATAATATAGGTGGCCCAGGCGATAGAGAGTCAGTTCTGGAGACCCCGCTCAAATCTAGCCTCAGGCACTTCCTAAATGTGTGCAAGTCACTATTCTAAGATGGAAGGTAAGGATTTTTTTGTTTTCTTTTTTCTTTTTTTTCTTTTTTTTTCTTTAATTCCTTTTTATTTATTTATTTTTTTTTTAATATATTTTATTTGATCATTTCCAAGCATTATTCGTTAAAGACATAGATCATTTTATTTTCCTCCCCCCTACCCCCAATAGCCGACGTGTAAGTCCACTGGGCATTAGATGTTTTCTTGATTTGAACCCATTGCTTTGTTGATAGTATTTGCATTAGAGTGTTCATTTAGAGTCTATCCTCTGTCATGTCCCCTCAACCTCTGTATTCAGGCAGTTGCTTTTTCTCGGTGTTTCCACTCCCATAGTTTATCCTTTGCTTATGAATGGTGTTTTTTTCTCCTGGATCCCTGCAAGTTGTTCAGGGACATTACACCGCCACTAATGGAGAAGTCCATTACGTTCGATTATGGAAGGTAAGGATTTTTAAAAAATACTATTTGTTTTTTGAAATGACTCTTTGGGGAAAATAGGGTGAGGGCAAACTGGGAAATTATGTTGATGTAAAAGTCAAGCCATCAATAAAATTTACTAAAAAAAGAATATCCAGGATTAAATTTCAAAACTCATCCTTCTTCCAGACTTAACTGTTTCTGCTCCACCATTCTTTTATCGTCATAACCTCAGAGTTATCCTGGACTTCTCATTCTCTATCATTCCATAAAGCCAATCAGTTATGGAATCTTGCCATTTCTTCCTCTCCATAATATGTCTCATTTCTGACACTTTCACTCTACTCAAACATTTAACAACCAGGGAAGGGAGGGGGAGATATATGCAACACATACACTTTAAATTTAATCTGCACTATTAACACTTTAAGTCTAGACAATCAATAATTAAGCCCCAATTTGTAGCATTTATTTCTTTCTTAAGTAGCAGAGCCAAGTTTATTTTTTCCCCTATTGACAATTTCTAACATGCAAATGCTCATAGGGAAAATTTAACAATATGATTATTAGTTTGACCTGCCTCTGGCACCTCCCTAGCTTCCCTCCCTAACCAGTTCTATAATTTCTCTCTTACACCACTGGACTCCTCCTAATTCCCCAGTCCATCCCCACTCTACCTCTTCCTCCACAGTGCAAACTCCTGACTTCCCCCTTTCTGAGTTGGCCCCTCAGTGCAGTTATAACCTATCCATTTTCCAGGCCCCTACAGCATCAGCTGTCCAGGTACCACTGGAAAAACTACACACAATCCTCACCACACCAAACACACCACGTGCCTGCTCCCAATTATCTTGTGGCTGCAGCAAATGACCCTTGAAGGATGGGCAATGTACTCTGGGGCAATGAGCAGATGAATGAGAATTATGCCTCTCCCCACTTCCTTTCATTTTGGTGGGATTATTGGGAGTTTCCTAGCATCTCCTGAAATTATCTTTCTCCTACAAACCCACCCTTCCCTATTACTGTCCAGGGTACCATCATCCTCCCAATCACCCAGATTTACAAGCTCCACATCATCCTCACCTCTTCAGCCTCTCGCAGCCCCCATATAAAATCAATCACCAAATTAGGTCCTCATTCCCTTTTACCTACCCTATTGCAATTGCCTCCTAATTGGTTTCCTTCTCTCACATTTATTCCCTTCTCTGACACATCCTTGATGAAACTGCCAAAGTCATTTTCCTAAATCATGGGTCTGACCAATTCACTTTCCTAACTCAATAAACTCCAGTGGCTCCCCATTGACTGGAGCATCAAATATTATCTCATCTTTTTTAAACTTCTATTTTTGTAAAAGTTTCCTAATATATATATATATAATTATTAATAAAAACAGGTATATAATTTATGAATATATATATAGTTAAAACCAATTTATAATAGCAATACATTTATTTATATAAATATATAAACATGTATATAATGATTATATTAGCATATTACATATTCTAGACTGCATATTATAAATTATATGTAATATGTATATATGTATATTATTTAAATTTGTTATTATATCTTATAGGATTGCTATACAAATATAATAAAATTATATATTATAATAAAATTGTGATATATAAATATAGTAAAAATATTATTCTATATTACAAAAATATTATAAGTTATATAATGTACTTTTATTAATGTTATTATATTATCATTTTAACCAGAATTTTTATAATGCTTTAAGGGTGGCGAAGCACTTATCTAATATTCCCTTCACAGTAATTATGGGAGGTAGGTACTATTATTATCTTCATTTTAGAGATAAGGAAACTAAGACAGATGGGTAAAGTGACTTGTCGAGTCACAGTTAGTGTTTAAGACTTGATTTGAATCTAGGTCTTCCAAAGTCCTTACCTAGTACTCTATCCATTGTACCAATTAGCTGCCAAAAATGACATGAATGATTCAAAAAGTTTTAATTAATTGGCTTAGACCTTTGCTAGTCCTTCTAACTGGTGTGCCTTGCCTTAGCCTCTCTCTCCTGCTAACACATCCTCTACATGTCTGTAAAAGTGATTTTTCCTTCAGTGCAAATCTGACACATTTTCATCCCTTCTCCATCAACTCTGGTGTCTCAGTACAACCTCTAGGATCAAATAGCAACTCCTCTGTTTAGTTTTAAAGCCATTCACAATCTCAAACCTATCTTTCCAGTTTCTTTGGGCATTCCCCTTTGTTAAATTTAATTGTAGTTGGACTCTGAATATTTATATAGGTAGTCACTAGGGATTTAATTTCTAAATCCCAAATGAATTACTAAAGTAAAATTAATTTATGGTAGTTTATTTACAATAGAGGGAAGATATTAAGGAATGAGAGAAAAGGGGGGAAGAGAGAGAGAGAGAGAGAGAGAGAGAGAGAGAGAGAGAGAGAGAGAGAGAGAGAGAAGAGAGAGAGAGAGAGAGAGAGAGAGAGAGAGAGAGAGAGAGAGAGCGAGAGCACTCTAGTTTCCTCTGATACCAGTTAGAAATTCTAAGCCAGGGGAAAAAGTCTCAAGATGATGGGCCTTTCTTGGAGGTGTCACTAAGTCAACCTTTCACTCACCAATGATGACCATCTAAATGAAAAGAAGTCTGGGTGTCTGTCTTGTAGTTGCTCCTCAAGGGTCTATCTTCTAGTCGCTCCTCTGAGTCAGAGAAATCTTCCAAATCCAAGCTCAAGAGGCTGATCCTCCATCCAACTCGAAACTCGAATCGAATATCCTTCTGGCCTTTTCATCCTCTTTTTAAAGGATCTTTTTCTCTTGTGTCACCTCTCCTAAATTTCACATCTACCAATCACAGCAGATGCCAGGACTGCCCACTCTTTAGTTCTCACCTTCTTTGGTTATACTATATCTTTTGGGGTTACTTAACACTTTTTTGGTAAGTTCACCTTTTGTAGTTACTTAAAACCTTTTTGTAGATTAAAATCTAAAAATAGATTGTGGATTACAATTCTAGCTTCACTATAAACAAAGAGCTAAATACCTTCATTTTTACAACTAGGAGAATACAACTTTATCTTTACAATAAAGGAAGAGCTAAGTATCTTCATTGTTACAATCAGGAGGTAGCTAAATCCAATCTTCATACCCTCCCATATTCTATTACCCAATTAAACTGGTTTTCTCTCTGTGAGTCATAGATGATGCTCCATCTATTATATTTCTATTTCTGAATGGTGGTCTCCCTTGAGTACAATGCATTCCTTAATTATTGCTGCCTTATTCAGTGCCCCTTTTTGTTTAAGACATAGTTCAGGTACTACCTTCTTTATGATGCTTCTTCTGACTCCCTCCACACCCAAAAAAACCCCTACTGCCTGCCCTCCCAAATTGCCTTGAATATAACTACTTTGTATTCATTTGTATTTATTCACTTTATACTTATTCTACATCTGCATATATATAATATATATTTTAAACTTTGGCTCACTTTGATTAGAATATAAGATCTCCAAGAGTAGAAATTACTTAATTACTGGTGTGGGTATCCTTTGGCACAATGGCTGTTATAGTATAGACCAAAAAAGTCTAGCTGATTAATTAGCTGAATGAAATATGTCTAAGTAGGCTATACTATTTAAGACATATATGGAACTAATAGAAATATGTAAAACTGTAAGTCAGTCATTAATGAATGAGTGCTCAAAGGACATGAAGGCGGCTCCTAAATTATTACAGATGATTAACCATTATATGAAAGAATATTGCAGAAGGCAGCTAAGTGGCTCAGTGGATAGAGATCCAGGAGTTGGGAGGTTCTGGGGGTTCAAATCTAACCTCAGATACTTCCTAGTTCTGGGACCCTGGGCAAGTCTTTTAATCCTGTTTGCCTCAGTTTTCTCCTTTGTAAAATGAGCTAGAGAAGGAAATGGCAATCTATTATCTCTGCCAAGAAGACCCCAAATAGGATCACCAAGTGTCAAGCATGATTGAAAAATAACTGAGCAATATCACCAATGAAGTAAGCAAAAGCAGGAAAAGAATATATGGAAAATGCAGAAAATATACCAGACATAAATATAAAAAACAATAAAACAGTCAAAACTGAATGTTTTTAGGCTGTTAGGTGGCCCAATGTATAGGAATGTAGAATCAGGAAAATCTGAGTTCAAATCCAGCCTCAGATGCTCACTAGATGTATGACCCTGGGCAAGTCACAACCTATGTTTGTCTCACTTTCTTTAACTGTAAAATGGGGATAATAATAGCATCATTGTTGTGAGGATTAGTACAGTGCCTAGCATATAGCAGGCCTTATATAAATAATCCTCCTTCACTATAAAAGACCAAGTTTGGCTCCCAAGAAGAGACAACTGAAAGTTCAATCTATTGCAGAGGAAGGGATAAAAATGGCGTGAGAATGCTGCATATCTTGCCAGACCTTCAATAGCTTGGTTAGTTTTGATGAGCTCCCTCCACTCCCCTTTTATTCTATGCCAAAAAGGGATAGTTTTCTGGGAAGAGGGAGAATAGGAAATACATTAGAAAATATAGAAACAAAGATAACAGTGAAATTTTATTTTTTTAAAAAGAAAGAAAACCCTAAGACTGTGAAAAGGATCAAACTAGGATACCATAGTACAGAAATAGGTAGGTCTCTTTAGGCTCTCCTATTGAAACTATAGAAATCTTTTCATGTTGGAAGTTTTCAGCACCATTGGATTGCTTCTCGGATGGGAAGTACCCTCTACTCCTATGGCCTCATCTTCTAATTCAGTAGTCTCTTGCAGACAGTCCAATTTAAGGAGGAGATCAGACTGAAGCCAATCATGTCTTCATTTCTCTCTAGGCGGCTCAGCTCACTCATTTCCAAGACTTTCTGTACCAATGCTAACCATAAAACCTTTGTAAACTGTCTTTCATTTATGAATTGGGATAAAAAATGATTAAGGTCTGTATGCCCAGCTTAGAAGGCTCTTCCAAAGATTAGTAGAGTTATATAAAAATCCCATGTCAAACTGTGGTGCCAGAACATAAAGGGATATTTTGTTGTTCAGTCCCTTCATTCCATTTGGGGTTTTCTTGACAAAGAGAGTGGTTTGCCATTTCCTTCTCCAGTCCATTTTACAGATGAGGAAATTGAGGTAAATAGGGTTAAATGACTTGCCTAGGGTCAGAGAGCTAGTAAGTGTCTAGGGCCATATTGGAACTCAGGAAAATGAGTCTGGCTTCAATCCTGGCACTCTGTCCATTGCTCCACCTAGTTACCCTAAAAGGGATATTACTACAACTTAGTATATTAATAACTTACAGAATGATGAATTAGAAGAATTGAGAGAAACATGGAAAGACATTCAAAATTACAAAGAGTGATGTAAGAGGAAGAAAACATGATATATGACTTCTTGTTCAGTTGTGGCCAACTCTTCATGATCCCACAGACCATAAAAGCCAGGCTCTTCTCCACTCTCTCAAAGTCTGCCTAAATGCATGTTCATTATTTCCATGATGCTACCTCTCCATCTCACCCTCTATTTTCCCCCTTTCCTCTTGCCTTCAATCTTTCCCAACATCAGGGTATTTTCCAATGAGTCCAAAGAATACAAGCTTTAGCTTCAATGTTTGATCTTCCAATGAGTAGGATAGCAAGCACAACAGCAAAGGACTCACTGAATATACATAATTTTAATGACCAAGCTTGGTTCTAGTAAATAGCAGAAGGAAATAGAACAAGTGGCAATGATGATGCTTACAGAGATCATCTCCCTTATCTGATCAGATCATGAGTGGATTTTAACCTATATCAGCCTGTCCCACCTACTACCTGAGGAAAAAAATCAGAGATGAAGCGATGTGTTCCTCCTTCTGTGGTCACACACACACACACACACACACACACACACACACACACACACAAAACCCAGACATCTCCCTCCATCCCCTTAACAAAAAAATAGAAACTCCTCTGTTCAGCTTTGAAACTCTTACACAACCTGGTCTCAACCTACTTGTCTATCCTCATTGGACATTAGTCCCCCTCCTGCACTGTGATTGAACGAAACTGACCTCTTTTTTCTTTAAAAAAAAAAAAAGAAAAGAAAAAAACCAACCCTCCTGTCACTGGAGCTTTGCATTGGCAACTTCTCCATGCTTAAATGTGCTCACTGCCTTCTTACTCCACCTCATCGAGTCCTTCCTTTTTTTTTTTTTAAGATGCAGCTCAGGTACCATCTTCTGCACAAAGCCTTTCATGATGATCCCAACTACTAGTGCCCACCCTCCTAGTCCATCAGCGGGGATGTGTCTGCTTTAATTTTCTCTCCATTCCAATCCATCCTCCATTTGGCTACATGAGTGATTTTCCTAAAGCATGAGTCTGATCATGGCACACACCCCATTCCCAACTCAATAAACTCTCGGTTGGCTCTCAGATCAAATACAAAATCTTCTGTGTGGCTTCCAAAGCCCTTCATAGCCTAGCCCCTTCCTACCTTTCCAGTCTTCTGTACCTTATTCTCTGATGTGTTCTCTTTGACCCAGTGACACTGGCTTCCTGGCTGATCCACAAACAAGATATTCTGACTCACGGCTCCAGACATTTTCTCTGGCTATACCCCATGCCTAGAACCCTTCCTTTGCTTTGACTTTAACTTCCTGTAAATCCCAACTAAAATCTCATTTTGTACTGGAAGTGTGCCCCAACTCTGCTTAATTCCAGTGCCTTCCCTCTGTTGTTCCCTATTGATTCTGTACATAACTTGATTTGCATAGATTTGCTCACATTTGTTTCTTCTATTAGATTTTAAGCTCCTTGAGGGCATGGACTATCTTTTACCTCTTTTTGTACCCCCCAGCATTTAGCACAATGCCTACTAAGATGTAAGAGCTTAATAAACATTGACTAATTGATTAGTATTTCACTACTATGTATGTATTTACTTTATATCTAGGTTATATATATATAGATATGTATACCTATTTATCTATTACATACCATGTATATCATGTGTGTCATTTAGCATACATACATGTCACACACATACATGTCTACTATGTGTATGTATCTCCTCCATTAGAATAAAAGCTCATTGTAGGGATCATTTCATTCTTTGCTCTTGTATCCCCAGTCCATAGCACATTGCCTAGCATAAAGGCTCAATACTTGTTGGGTGGTAGATATATACATGTTGTAGGACCCTGTGGAAGTCACGTAAATTGTTAGTGCCTCGAGCAGCTCTCTAACACTATATCTTACAGAACATTTATTGATCTGGAACCTGCCAATTGGGGATCTCCCAATAACTTTGAAATCACAGTTCTGGACCCTTCCAGAAAAGTATATATGCATATGTGTGTGTTATGTGGGGAGGAATTCTATGGATTTTTCTCAACTACTACATCAATGGAATTTGAGAAATTGATTTTCTAGTTCAGTTGTATAATAACCAAATTTGTACCTCAGAACAGAAATGTTTCAGCCATTTCAAGATTATCTTTTCCAGACTCTTTATTTGTCATAAATGTTCTGATTTATACATGTTCTCTGCCTCGTTAGAATGTTAGAGATCATTAGAATAGAGATCAGGGGCCATCCTATGTAATTATTAGTGGAATCTCTGTAAAAGGGCATGAGGGGTATATGAATAAAATAAATATTTTCCAGTGAATTTTACATTGTATGATTTAAAAAACCCCTATGTGCACTTTTAGTGATTACACATAATTATTTTATAACATAGCTTGAATTATTCATTACAAGACATTTTCAATCCTCTCCTTTGACTGTGGTCATGAAATTTTGTCAGAATATAGGAGGTTAGCAAAGTCTGAAAAATAATAAAGCTCCTGCCTTGTCTTTACTGTTGCTTTCCTCTACAGCAAGTTTTCTTCCTCCTCATGGCAAGGTAAAGTAGCATATCTCGAAACTGAAGGTAATAAACACATTGTCTCTTTTTCTTGTTCATGGTGCTAGAATCTCTAGCTAGTGATTACAGATGGACATTTATTGTTTGTGCCCCTTCCTGTGTTAGAGCCCAAGCTCCCACAGCACTGCCAGAAGTCGGGACACAGGGGCAGCTAAAAGTCAAGAGGCAGCAGGATGCCCCCAATAGCAACTCTTTGTCTTGTCAACCCCTTGTTTTTATCAACACTGAATTTCTTCCTAGTCCAGACTTGGTCTTTGTTTTCTGACTTTGGATTTTCCTTTTCCTACTCCCAAAGATTTAGACATTCAAAATGAACCAAGATGAGCCTTTTTACCTTCTCATAACCAACAGAGAGCTTCCTGGTAGACCTTAATTATAGGTCTCCTTGAACACTGGTTGATTAGGATATTAAAAAAAAAAGACAAATTCTTTCTTTTTTTGCCTTCCTTAAGGCTTTGATAGAGAATAAATGTCCACTAAGATATGAAATCAGACATTCATTTGAGGACGTTTTTCTTTTGCTGGATTGTCCATATTTGCTAAGCGGTTCTTTAAAAATTGTTCAGTTGGGAAGGGGGCAGTAATAAGAAGAAATGTATTTGTAAAAATAGATAAATTTTGTACGAGAATAAATCATTTAAATTTCCCCTTCCTTAAACCATTTTCAAAAAATTCTTAAGGACAACAAAAGTGAGGAGTAGAAAAGGGGAAGGACAAGATAAATAGATTAGATACTAAAACAGTATTTTTAGCATTACCTAGTTACTTCTAGGTCACTTGCCATAACATCTTTCTGCTCTTTCACAAAAACAGTATAATAAAAACTTTTGCTTCCTTCCTAAAATGCAAAGTCCTTGGGGTTAAGAACTATTTTTTTTTGGTTTGTTGTAGAAAAGCCAAAGGAATGCTGGACTTCTGAGTTAGGAAGACCTGGGTTTAAATTCTACCTTAGACACTTAAATCACTAAATCTCTCTTGTCTTAAATTTCCTCACCTGTAAAATGAGGGACCTGGACCGTAAGACCTTTTAAGGTTCCTTCTAACTTAATGTATGGTCCTATGATCCCTAGAACCTAGTATAGTGCTTTGCACACAGTAGGTGCATAGTAAGAGTTTTATGGGATTAGATTATTATTTGACCTACAGTAACCCCCAAATGTTATAAACTCCAAAAGTTTAATTCTTAATTATTTTTATCACCTTTAAATGAAACTCCAACCCTCTGGTCCATTTCTAAATGAATGTTTTTATGGTTCTTCACAATCCCTGGAGGAAAAAAAGGAGGATGGGGCCTTGGTCATCCTATTTAAAACAAAGAATAGGTCAAATTTTGTAGCATGACTGACCTTAACATTCATTATCCTTTCCTCCTAAATCCTATCCCAAAGGCAAAAAAATGTGAAAAAGAAGATTCTATAACGGCTTTCATTTCATTTTTTAGATTGGATGGAGGGGGAAAACATACTGCTTCCCTGCTGAAAATGTACCTTCTTTTTTCCCTCACCAGCTCTAGCCACATCAGAGGGCTCTTAGCTTTTCCCCCCGCTCATCATGAATTATAAGAAACCATAACTATAGTGTTGATCCACCTAAAAAAGAGCAGGGTTTCAGTAGTGGCTGAAATGAATATAGCATACAAATCCATCTAGAGGAACTTGTTTGTTCAGTCATTTTTCAATCATATCTGAGTCTTTGTGACCCATTTGGGGTATTCATGGCAAAGATACTGGAGTGGTTTGCCATTTTCTTCTCCAGCTCATTTTACAGATGAGGAAACTGAGGCAAACAGGGTTAAGGGATTTCCGCAGGGACACACAACTAGTGTGCATCTGAGGCCAGATTTGAACTCTTGAAATGAGTTTTCCTGACTCTAGGCACAGTGCTTTATCTACTATGCCACCTAGCTGCTCCCATAATGGAAGTTACAAGAAGTAAAATATAACAGCATTCAATTTATAATCACTTAAAAGTACAAGTTTTCCAACATTTGAAGAATAAAGTAAGTTGGATAATAATAACAGATCATGTTTATATAGCACTTTAAAGTTTGCAGAATGTCTCATATATATGTTCTAATAAAATTGTGAGTTTAAATATGGAAAACCCAAAAAGCTAAAGAGACTTGACCAGGGGGAAGCTAGATGGCTCAGTGGACAGTGAGCTATGCCTGGAGACAGGAGGTACTGGGTCCAAATTTGGCCTCAGACACCTTCTAACTGTGGGACCCTGGGCAAGTCATTTATGGCCAATTGCAGAATTTATAATTGGTGTTTATTCTAGGACAGAAAATAATGGGGGAGGGAGGAGAGCGAGAGGGAGGGAAAGAGAGAAGGAGAAAGGGAGAGAGACAGAGACAGACAGAGAGATAGATACCCAAAGTCACCTGGACATTAAAAGCAGTTGAACCAGAATTTCAATCCAGGTCCTCTTTACACTGTACTATAAGACATTGTTAGTGTTGACTCCCTTAAAATGGTAGACCTGGAAGGTACTATCACAATTAGGTTGATGACGAACTATAAAATCATTGGAAATACACCAGTCTAAAATCAGTAATTTTGATTACATCAAATTAAAAGTTTTTGTACAAACAAAACTAATGCATCCAAAATTAGAAGGGAAGCAACAAATTGGGAAACAATTTTCATTACAAAAACCTTTGACAAATGTCTAATTACTCAAATTTATAAAGAGCTAAATCAATTGTACAAAAAAATCAAGCCGTTCCCCAATTAATAAATGGGCAAAGGAAAAGAATAGGCAATTTTCAGTTAAAGAAATCGAAACTATTAATAAGCACATGAAAAAGTGCTCTAAATCTCTAATAATCAGAGAGATGCAAATCAAAACAATTCTGAGGTATCACCTTATACCTAGCAGATTGGCTAACATGACAGCTATGGAAAGTAGTGAATGCTGGAGGGGATGTGGCAAAGTGGGGACATTAACTCGTTGCTGGTGGAGTTGTGAATTGATCCAACCATTCCAGAAGGCAATTTTGAACTATGCCCAAAGGGCACTAAAAGACTGCCCTTTGATCCAGCCATAGCACTGCTGGGCTTGTACCCCCAAAGAGATAATAAGGAAAAAGACCTGTACAAGAATATTCATAGCTGCGCTCTTTGTGGTGGCCAAAAATTGGAAAATGAGGGGATGCCCTTCAATTGGGGAATGGCTGATCAAATTGTGGTATATGTTGGTTATGGTATACTATTGTGCTCAAAGGAATAATAAAGTTGAGGAATTCCATGGGGACTAGAACAACCTCCAGGAAGTGATGCAGAGTGAGAGGAGCAGAACCAGAACATTGTACACAGAGACTGATACACTGTGGTACAATCAAATGTAATGGACTTCTCCTTTAGTGGCAATATAGTGATCCTGAACAACCTGGAAGGATCTATGAGAAAGAACACTGTCTACATTCAGAGGAAACACTGTGGGAGTAAAAACACCGAGGAAAGGCAAGTGCTTGAATACATGGATCGAAGGGATGTGGTTGGGGATGTAGACTCCAAATGATCATCCTAATGCAAACACCAACAACATTGAAATAGGTTCTGATCAAGGACACAAGTAATACCCAATGAAATTGTGCATTGGCTGTGGGAAGGGTGGGTGAAGAAGAGGGAGGGAAATCATGTGATTATTGTAACCAAGGAATAATGTGCTAAATTGAGTAAATAAACTAATTCAAATGGAAGGGGGAAAAAAAAGGAAATACACCAGATTAAAATGTGGAATGTATATGCATGCGACTTTAAATTCAGGCATAATACAGAACAACAGGAACAGGTGGGGTCAGGTTGTAATCTTCTACTATTTTAAATAAGGGCAGCTCCATTTGTGAGCAATCTGACCTACATCCTGCTGACAGATCACCATCCAACAAAATAAGACAACTTTATTTTGTACAATGTCTTTTAAATAAATGGTACCTTAAATAGAATACTGACTGGAATGACAAACACTAGCTTAGGCGGAAAGAAATTAACAGAGAAAAGCAAGGGAGAAAGGATATGTTTTCAGGTGAGATTTGAAAAGGGATGGAAAGTTAATGAGGTAGAGAGATACAGTAAAGCTGTTCCAGATCGAGGGAGCTATAAAGAAGAGATGAGATTGTAGAAACTGACAGAAGAATCAAGAGATGGGTTAGGAAGAGGAATGAAGGAAGATACAGAGGAAGACTGAAATGAGAGCTAATCCAGAAGGATATAAGAAAGCCTGGTAATGATCCATTCTGAAATGAATGAATATCCATTAGAGGAGAAAATTAAATCAACAATGAGAAGACACAAACATATCACAAAGTGCAAAAGGGGTCAGATTTTTTTTAAAATCAGAGATATCATAAGGAGTCATAATACAAAACACAGCAATATTTACCATAATAGGAAAGAGTCTAATTGGTTGGTTCATGGAGAGTTTGCTTTTTTTAGGTCAAAAGATGCCATGATAGCAAAGGAGAAGTGAATTTTCTCCTTCCAAGAAAATAAAGGACAAAAATAAAAGGTTTTTTTACTGGAGATGATTTCAATTAGATAAAAGGAATAACTTCTTGACTAGAAAGACTTTCAAATATTAGGTTACCAGTGTTGACATAAGATTGCTTTTTGGGGAGCTATTTAAGAATAAGATTAATAATTATCCTGAATGGTAAAGCTATTCTCTTCTCTTTAGGAAAGAAACTAGATTCTGTAACTTCAGATTGTTCCTTGGAGAGTCAATAATTTTAGGATTAAATGAACATCGGGACATCAGGATAGAATTCAGAGCAGGCATGAAGACAGAATTTGCAAAAACATAAAGACAAAATATTATGTAAGGACAAACAAAAAGGTGGTTGGTTTGACCATGTTATGATAAAGAAAAATAAGTTCATCATAATGACAAAAATGACAAAAAAGAAAAATAACAAATGTTGAGACAGCTAGGAGGAAACGGACATGTTGATGCATTGTTAGTGGAGCTGTGAACTGGTCTATCCATTCTAGAAAGCCATTTAGAACTATGTCCCCCAAATTACTAAATGGTGTGTACCCTTTGACTCAAAAGTACCATGAAAAGGCCAATGTTTCAAAGATTTGATCCCTTATATACAAAATAAAAATTTTAGAAGCTATTTGTAGTTGCAAAGAACTGGAAACTAAGGTGGTGTCTATCAACTTGGAAATGGTTTAACAAAATATAATATATGAATTAATAGAATATTATTATCATGTAGTAAGAAATGATGAAAAGACTGTTTTAGAGAAACCTAGGAAGACTCATCTGATTTGTGTCCTTTTTTGAACATGTCCAAAGTGAAGAATTTCTTTCTCAATATATATTTGTTAACAAAGACTTTGTTTTTCTTTTTCTTTCAACAAAAAAATTAGAAGGGAACAAAAAAGTTCTCAATAATGCTTAAAATAGTTTTTATTTTATAAATTTAATATTTTAAAATTCATTTTTAAGAAGAAAAATTCAAGTTAAAAAAGCCTGGATGGCCAAATCATGACAACATTAAAAGTCAGAGCTGGTAATTAGTAAACACAAAATAAATATGTGTTGTGTATAATTGAAAATGTTACCCAAAAAAAAAAAGAACTATATTTTCTGAGAATTCACAGACTTCCTATTGTTTCATACTTCTGTAGACTGAGGGTATTAGCTAGTGGGCGGTCCTCTTGGGCCTCTTTCTTGGGCTTGCAGCCAGAATGGTGGTGGTGGTAAGCTAAGCTCGAGGATTTTAAATGGGCTAATCATCCATGGGCACATGGTCTTTATTTTGTATCCTCTTTATTTATTGATTTCTAATGATCATTAATAAATTTCCTAAAATATAATATTTTATTATTGAGATTAATTTTAATTCTTACATTTTTGGCAACCAGAAGGGATGAGAAAAAACTCTCAATTTTTTTTAAGATAGCCTAGATAAATTTTTTTAAGCCACATTTCGCCTGATAAGGCTTTTTGCCCACTCCACCCACCCACCCTCACAAACTCTGAGAGAACTCTGAAGAATTCTCTTTGGAGCTGCTGCCTTACTTCTTTAGTCCCTACTTTTTGCCTGGTTTCCCTCCCTACGGGCCTGGCTATTTTCAGTTTGAGAACTTTTGCCCATCTGCTTTGGTTGCTGCTGCCTATCCTGCTTGCTCTTAGTCTGGCTCCTGCTTCTGCCCCAGATCTCTGACCCCCAACCCTGACTACTGTTGTTGGTCCTGCTGGGCTTCTGGTGGTTGTTGCTGCATCTTTGGAACTCACAAACTTGGAGCCACTCTCCAGGTAGTAGCTGGTAAAAACCAGGGTGTGTTTTCCTTAGGCAATGATTATCCTCCTAACTCCCTCTCCACATGGCTGGGGAAACAAACTGTTCCCTGGCGTTTTACCTCAGGGGGGAAGGGAAGAAGGAAGTTACTCTTTCATACAGGAAGGAAATTACAAGCATGATGTACTCTATGATAGAACAGTAACTTGCTTATTTCAAACAACTTCTACCATTCATAAGTGCACTGATCCTTTCACTTATCTTGCCTGAGATTCAGAGGAGAAATTCATCTCCCTACAACCTTTTGCCATTTGGGCCTGCCCAATCTCTAAGATTCATCCAGTTTGAGATTCCTCAAACCATTTTCTCCCTCGCTTTGGGAAATACCACAGTATTGACAAAAAGGATCTGAAGGAATAGAGAAAAGAATTTTAAAGAGTCTGGAGGTGAAATTTTAAAACCTTTTCAGACTCCATTATTTTATGAAAGTCTCTATTTTATTGTATTTTGCTGATTGTTTTGTTTATGATTTAATTTGTTTGGCTTTAAGTTCATATATTAATGTATTCAATACTATTCTGTTACAGTGAATCATTTTAATCTACTGTGTTTTAACTAATGTTATATTCTGTTGCTTTTCCCCTATGACTACTGAACAAAATATTGTAAAATATTGTAACAGCATTTTTTTTCTATTTTGGCTTTGTTAAATTTTCACATAGATAATGGATGGACTTCATCAAAACTGGTTACAATTGTATAACAACCTTTGGAAAACTTAATGAGCTAAATATCTCAAATTGATTTTAAGGGGCATTTAAACATGATTTTTAGATTTTTTAAAACAACTCTAACTGATCATTTTGCCTACCTCTGAGTTATTTGCAACAAGAAGTAAAGGGTCCATTTTAGTAACTGAAGTGAAGTACAATTATAATCCCCACCTCCTGCCTGTGTAAAAATGTGAATGGATGGGACATAACAGTCTCATACCAAAGGAGCTGTGAAGTTGATTCCAGAGCATGGTACCCCTGGATGGCTCCCAAGAGGGAGCATCTCATATTTGTAACTCTTCAATTTAATTTACTTCCACCAGAACAGTTTAGATTTCTTAGTAATGTCCTAGATCCAAATAAGTTTTATTTTGTTTAAAAATATCTCAACCAAAGTTAAAAGATATACTATACCTGAAAAACCTGTGAAAAGTTTCCATTAGCTTTAAACACCATATAGCAGACTCATGTAAAATATGATAGTGGGTTTGTTTGCTATTGTCATTAAATGGGTTATTATGACTTTGGGGATTTTGATACTTTTGGGATGTGTATTACTTGTTGTACTACTGTTCTTTATTAAAAACTGTTAGTGGATCATGGCCAAATTTGAAAAGGAAATGGATCTCATTTTTGCTGAGAAACCTTTGTATTCTACCTTTTCTTAGCTGACACATTGTGTCAATAATTGTAAGCTCTATATTTTTGGTTTTTAAAATACTTTCATTATTGTTTTTGCTTGCATGTGCAATATAATATTTCAGTTTTATTTCTTATTTCCTTTTTGTATTTGAAGTATATGTCACCAGAATTGAGATTTTCTTTAACTTTTTTGATTTTTGCAGAAATAGAAGTTAAAATATATATTTGCTATAATATTAATACATACCAAAAATTTTTAGACTATGGAAACCTGCAATTTATTGATAAATAATTATGTGACTTTTCTTAATGATTCTGTCTGATTCCAGGAGAAGGAAATACAAAAAGAGCCATTGCACAGAGCCAAAGAAACACAAAGCTACTTGCATGGTGCCAATCGAGTACAAGGTCAAAGAGACCAAAGCAATCTTACGTGATTTGATGACATTCAGTGCAAAGAGCTCAAGGACTTGATCATGTTTGAGACTCGAGGTTGCAGCTGTTTAACATGTGTTAAATGCAGGACTTCCTTGAACCACACACTCTATATCAAATACATGACATTATTTATTCTGGTTTCATCCTGGCTCCCATTTGCTCCTACAATCTAGTCTCTTTTCTCTCTTATAGTACAGCATCTTCCTGTTCTCTTGGTTGCAAATGGGTAAGTGAAATATTACTGCATTTTGTCCTACAGACTTGTGAGATAGAAATTACTTTAATTGGACTCTAATACAAGGCCATGTTAGAAATTTATTAAATTGAACCCAAAATACAAAGGCCTATTATGAATTTATTCTTGTTTACTCAAAATTTTATGCACATAGATTTTTGATATTTTGATTCTGATTTTGAATTTTTTTTCTCCCCAAAAGTTTACTTTTTCTTCCATTTGTTTTTCTTGTATGCTTTTGGTTTTCTCTCTCTTGATAATTAATTAACATACCTCATAACTCACCAGATCCCAGGGGTGGATGTATAATTGAAAATCTGTTACCCTAAAAAAAGAACTACATTTCCCGGGAGTCCACAGACTTCCTGTCATTACGTACTTCCTATAGAAAGAGGATATTAGCAGTGGGCGGTCCTCTTGGGCCTCTTTCTTGGGCTTACAGCAAGCATGGTAGCAGTGGTAAGCTAAGTGCAGGGATTTTAAAAGGGCTAATCATCCATGTGCATGTGGTCTTTATTTTGTATCCTCTTTATTCCTTGATTTCTAATGATCATTAATAAATCTCCAATAATATTTTTATTGAGATTAATTTTAATTCTTACAGTTGGATTAAGTTGGAGAAGAGAGAGTGATTAGTAGTGATTTTGCCCAATTTGATGAGTTTCCCAATGAGTTTGATGAAATTCTAGTGTGGACATTAGTCTAAAGTCCAATGGATGTACAGCTGGCAATCTGTTACCTTCTTAAATTATCTCTTGACTGGTTCCTAAAGACCAATATTGCCTTTATGTTGTTGGGTGGCAAAGTCAAAGGAGAAGACTCTTTTCACATGAGTTAGTATATTCCCAAAGTGAAATAAGATCCAAGTGGGCCCTTTTCACAAGCTCTCTGCTTTAGACTCCTAGACCAGAGTGCTACAAAGTGGACTTTAATTTTGGGTAGGGATGGGAAAGAATTGGATTCTTATCTTCCCTACACTCCCAAGGAGCTGGGAAAGCTTATAGTAAGCTATATATGCTTGCCCAGTTGGTCTTAAGATCCTGGTCTCAGGCTCCAAAGTTCCTTTCTATTTTTGTTTCCAATCACAGTTCAGAGACTAGAGTTGCTGAGAATGTGCTTTCTATGACCCAAGGCACTAGTGGAGCTCCTACAGAAAAGTGTGGCTGTGGTACATATATCCTTGCAAAAAGTCTGAGAGAAGAGATCCAGACTTTGGGGGTTAACTTATAGGTAATTCCAATCCCCAATTCAAGAATTCAGACACCAACCCCTAGGGAAGAGAAGAAATAGGATGGGACTCAAGTGAACTACTTGAGTGTCTTTTGTTTCTATCTGTGTTTATGAGTGAGCATTCTGTCCTTATGTATATTCTATGAAAAGCAAAGTAAATGCAGTCCCTGACCCAATACCAATACTACATATAGATTTTGTGCCTGTATAGGAGTTGGGGGCCCTATTACCCACATTTTGGAAAAATCTAGATATACTCAATTTCTGTATTAAAACACCAAATGACTGAGGCATGGTGTCCTTTTAATGATACCAAAATTCACGATAATAATGGCATTTACAATGGGAAAAAGCCCCTTGGGGGCAAAGCTATTTTCTTCCTTCTTGTTCTATTTGGTAGGAGATGGACAAAGCAAATCCTAAATTGAAAAAGTCACCTGAAACTCAAATAAGGAAAGAGATTCAATTCCCCAGGCTGAGGGTGCTAAGTTTCTCCTGGAATGTGCACATATTACAATATGGTGGGTTTGTTTTCTAGGGGAGGGTCTAAGGTGCTTTCTTGTTAAGCCAATATTTTATAAGTCTAAAAACTGATAAACTTCCATCTTGAACATTTTTCAAAGCAATATGTTTATTGTTAAGTAACAATCTAAATGGAGATTTGTTCTTTTAAAAACATGCACGCCTCATCTAATTGTATAATGACTCCAGTCTTAGATTGTGGAACAAAAAATTCACATCTACACACTAAAGTAAAAATCCCATAATTGCTTTTTCCCTTGGGAGAACACTTACTTTAATTATCAATGTTTTCCATTCATCCTTTTCTTTTTAAAACTGCTAAAATGATGGTACAGTCCTGTATTTTGATGCAAGTGATAACCATCTCACAAAGCAAGAAAATTCCTTAAAAGTGAAACATTTGTGAATGGTTTTTTTTTTTTTTAATGAAGACTCAAATTAGGATTAAAATTTATGTTTCCATGGAGGGATGGAATGGTGAGGGGGTCTAGCATCATAACCTAATTTCCAAAGAGATCATAGAGAATTTTGCTCCTCTACTCAACTTGGTCCTTTTAATTTGACATTCTCCCAGCCTACCCTGAAATAATTCCAAGACAGAGATATGTCAGGTCATAACCACACATCTACCCTTAAAAGAGGCCATTGGTTTTTATTGTACTCATATTAAGAACCTAATATAAAGCTTCACAAAAGATGAAACAACAGGAACTCAATTTATCCATTTTGGAATAACAGGCTTTAGTCAGCTTTGGTTGGATTTGAACTTATGATTGAATGAGTCTATATGTAGCAAAGCTAAGTCACATGGAAGACACACTCTTAGTTATGGTATTAAAAATATACACGGTAAAGAAGAGGAAAAAAATAACAATGGAGGAGAAGCTGTTGCTAATTGATGCTTCTTGCACTTTTATTAAATTGTTAATTGGAAGTCTTAAAGTAAACACCAAATGGGAAAACATCAGATATAAAGATTTTAAAAGGACGATTCAAACCAGAACCTACAAAGAAACTATCAATACTTTTCTCTTTTATCTAGACTGTTAGTAGATATTTTAGAAAACACATTTAAATCAGACTTTTCCCCAATTAAGGAGAGCAATGTTTCCATGCCACCTGGAAAGCTGGAGAAAGTTAAACACACACACACACACACACACACACACACACACACACAGAGGATTGTACTCAAATTAAATTACATTGTACAAAGGATCACCTGTTTCCACTGTACAAAAATGTAAAAGAATTTTAGGCATATGAATACAGAAATATTGATTATTTCAGAGGCAGTTATATATAAGTTTAGCCAGAGCCTCTCAGAAATTAAAAAACAATGCTTAAATGCTAAAACCCGACAAGCAAAAATGAACTTTCTGAAGACTTCTTTCCAGTGCTGGAATGAAGACAAAAATATAATAATCTTTATTTTTAAAAAAAGGAACTTAAAAATCAGAAATGGGATATTGGAGCAAATAGCATGAGACAAATTTTAAAGATAGAATCAACTGCCACAGTCGTTATTACCTATTTTCAAATGTTAGTCTTTCCCATCTTTCACCCAAAGTGCCTTTTAAAGGACTCAAACTCCTTTCTAAACAACTTGCAGATCCATTAGAACAGTTGAGCTGGCTCCAGTCTTTATTGTCTTTCCCATTTACAGAATCAAGATCTATTACTCACTGTTTGCTTCATACTCACTCTTCTGCCAAATAAAATATTAATTGCATTTTCAGCTGCATTGCTGGTGATCAAAGAACTCTGATGTGTCAAGCTAAACTGATAGAAAGAGTGCCTATTAACATATTTATGGGTTCACAGCTTCTCAAGTATAATTACATTCATTAATTACTTGGCACTATAGCATATAACAGGTCTAAAGGCACAGACATTGAAGGCACAATCTGGCTGTAAGAGCAAAGTTTTTACTATCAATTTGAATATGGAGAAGAGAAACAGTGAGTGTCTTAGCATATAAAAGCAGGGATTTCAAAAACTGTTCTCCTCTTTTCTAAGAATATATATGCAGAGTAAAGAAGATGGCATGGTTGGAGAGATTTTGAAAGAAAATATCTTGTGGAATGTTAAAGTTTTAGAAGAGAACCCCAAAGTCTATACCACCGAGGATAACATCAAGTAAACAATTTGACATGAAAAAAATCCAACCCTTCCCCACTGAGCATCACACTGCCCCAGTATCATTAAGGAGCAGAACAATTGAAAATGGCTAAATTTCTCTGCCCATCCTTTCAGGACTTCTACAGAGAGAAGCTCCAAGCAATGGTGAATATTAGGAACACTGAGCAATCATTCAGTGAATTCACCAGCTGCGAGGTTCCCGACTCCATCGGCAGCCTCTAGGAAGGTGTGTGGCATGCAGGGAGAGCAGAGGGACCCACACAACGCATGCATGACTTCCACTGACCGCTTAAGAGGCATGCAAAATAAGGGGATCCCATAATAACTTCAGCCCCAGAGTGAAGCCAGTTCTCTTTTATGCAATGGATGAAGTCGGCTAGAAATCAGCATCCTGCTTTGTGATTGCAACGTCCCCCACAGCCTTGCGCTCATTTAAGGACTTGGGAGCAAAGCAGCCCCTACCTGACTAGATATTTAGCAGGAATTGGAATATCCACTGAGTTCTTTTGTTGCCTGACAATAAATTGCAAAGGCGGGCATGTCTGAAAGTAAAACCCATCAGGCTGTGTTTATGGAATGCTGCAACGGAATCAGAGGAGGAATGAAGGGGGAAAGCATCAATGGGGAAAAGCACGAACCTTTAGTAAGCCTCCTCAGAATCTGGCAGCGGCATTTAAAAGAGACAGCTATCATTCTTGCTCCCAGCCTTCAGTGGTCAAGTGCACTCAGCGTTCTGCTCCGCGGGATGCGGCAGGAGCATCTGAATTCCGGGCGCACATCGCAGGAGAAAGGTGGTCCCAGTGGGGAGTGACAAAGCTTAATTCCTCTTGGCTGATGCAGAGATCAGCTCCGTGTCATCCGGCGAAGCTGTGTCATTCACTACTACAACTACTACTTCCCTCCAGTGCCCCCTTCCCTGCAGAATCGCGATGGGTTGGGAAAGTAGGAGCCCAACTGCAACAAGGCACAAGCCCTCAACAGTGTGTCAGAGAGGACCCAGAGCCATGCCGTACATTTTGCTAGGCAAATTCAGACTTCCCCGTCCCATCCTATCCCAGCCCCGCCCCCCTAACTCCCTTTATGCTACTCCTTAAACAGATAACGCAAGTCTTAAGTGTTTGGAGTCTGACTTCGGGAGAGAAATGGCCAAATGCTATAGAGTAACTCCGTAAAGAGCAGCAGCAGCAGCAGCAGCAGCTGCAGCAGCAGCAGCAATAGTAGTAATACGGAGAAGCATACAATAAAATAAAACGAGGACAACATCAAAGAAACCAGAAGGGCAAGACTTTCAATTTGGGGGTAGTAGAAGAAAGAACATTTTTGCCTTTAAAAGAAACTTGCTTCTCTAGAATCAAAAGGACCGCTTTGACATTTATAAATACAGCCAAGCCAGGAAGGTGCTGGATTACAGATAAAATGCAAAGAGAGGGGGGGAAGGAGGGACAAAGGGAGAAAAGGAGTCTCAGACAGATGCATTCGTTTCCCCCTTCATCACACACTCCACTAAAAGGCCAGTCTAGAAAAGCATCACCGTCAAGATTGTTTCTAAGGATACCAGGGGGAGAAAATAAACAAAAGCGAATATTTGCATTTTTAATGTTCCTTGGGATCTCCCTACTAAAAGAGCTGTCGACCTCCTTCGACCTTACTCCTCCTTGCAACATGCCAGATATTTTTAAGCGTCAGTTCCAATGGAGAGAAGAGCAAATTAATAAATACTTCACAATCCATTCACAAAATGACAAGAAGGCTGTGCACACTCCTTTGCCTGTCAGCATCATCCCACTCACTTTATTCAACAGCAAACTAACATTTGTTTTACACCCCTCATCAAAATCCCTGATTCTTGGCTGAAAGTTAGCGCCACGAATCAGAAAACCATGAAGTTGATTATTTCAGAAAAAAAATTCCCAATTAGCTCCAGCAAACAATACATCATTGTCTTGAATATTTGATTATTATTTCTAGGACTACATGAATTATTCATATAATTTCACTCCAATGCAGTAAAACCTTAGAGCTGGCACCTAAAATAACTTCCTACATTCCAAATTTAGAGTTAGGGCTTTCTCCAATTCATTCACAAACTCCATATTGATTCAAAGAAAAAAAGAACCTCAGTCCATTGGCATCAGGGTGGATATATGCTCTAGTTTAGTTAAAATAAATGTCTCCATGTGAATGTACTTGGATAATCGAGGGAGCTATTTTCTTTCTCTAGGGTTCCAATCATGATAAGATTTCTAGGCTATCCTAAGTAATACTTGATGGTCAAGACTGGGCTAAATGAATGAGTGATCGTACCAAATGAAATGTTAATACTTTGTCCTGTTTTTTGTTCATGTAAATCTCTTTCTGAATTTCACCTCCCTTTTTTATTAAATCCTCCCAAATCTCAGCCTCTTTTATATTTTCATCTTTAAATAAGGATGCCCTTTAGTGCCAGAGAATTGGGTTAGCCAAAGAGATAAATATTTATGGTTAGGTCCTTTAAGATCTTCCCTCCAATTTAACATCTTTCTCATAATTCAGGTGCCCAGAATATGCAGCTGTCAGATAGCATTAAGAGAATCCTACCAGTGTAACATCACCACCTTACTCCATTTCATTAATGTCTATTTGAATGAAGCTCAAAATCACATAGGAAACTCTCACCACCTCAC
Organism: Monodelphis domestica; assembly: GCF_027887165.1. Taxonomy (NCBI): domain Eukaryota; kingdom Metazoa; phylum Chordata; class Mammalia; order Didelphimorphia; family Didelphidae; genus Monodelphis; species Monodelphis domestica. The sequence continues at coordinate 42,569,502 of NC_077231.1, forward strand.
TCTTCTGTCTACCCAGATCTGATTTGTTTTTTCCCTAAGGCTACAATGATCAAATACCTTAGTTCAGAGAATGCCCCATTTTCATTTGCTATGTCCTCTGGCCCCAAGAAAGATCCTTAGAACTGTTATGTCCCATTTTTCTGACAGGAGAAGTAACCTACCCTCTACCCATGACTATCCCTTAGGGAATTGTTTTCTTCTCCTTAGACATGGTGGCTGCCAGTTCGTGTGTGTGTGTGTGTATATATATATACAGCTAACCATCTTAGGGACAGCCCCAGGGAGATCATGGAAATATAGCTATCCTATAGCTTCCCCTCTTCCAGAAAAGGCAGTAACCTAGCATACTTTTTGTTGCCTTCTCTCTTCTGTCATCTTGGCTCTCCTTCAAATAATTCAGTGAAAACTGTCAGCAGAATTCTCTCGTTCCCCAAGGGACAATCCTCTTCCTCATTCTTCCTGCCAGGCAAAAGCAAAACTGAAAGGGTTCCCCACTTCCCCCGAAATCCCTTTGGTCCCCAGCTCAAGTGCTGGCAAAATACTTGTCTGGGTTTTTGCATCTGAACACTATTTCTTCTTTGAAAGGAAAGGCTCCAAAAGTCAGAGATATCTTAATAATGAGAGAGTTCTATATGCCTGATTGTGGCATACTGGTGACCCTGAATTCTTGGAGGCTATGCCAGCATAGTGCAAGGTTTGACAGGTCCTATCATGCTAGAAAAGTTCCTCATATCTCCTTGCCATAAGATGTGTGTTTTGAAGGCCAATCTAGCTAGTTACTCTGTTATGTTACCAGTAGTCTGGCTCCTTAGTCAAGAGGATTTTTGGTCATGGTAAGCTAGGAAACAAAGAAAAAAGAAAAAGAAATGATCTTGGGTTTTGTTTATGTCTCCCCATCTCTACCATTGTCATTCCACTTTTGTAGTAAACAGTGTGGAAAAGAAACTAGAAGATGCTAAGAATCCTCTGAACCTAAACTTGATTATTGGTACAGTCACAATAATTTGCAATACGTTAAGTATGTGCCAAAAGAAAAAAAAGATCAACATGAAAATAACTGCACTTATGCACCAAAATCAAGTTAGAAAAACATTAAGGATTAACACATTAAAAATACAGTGACTTTAAAGAAAAATGGGAAAAGTTAAGCAAATATCTATACCTGTATACACATACCTGAAGTACATAGAGTATAGAAGTCTCCTGTCTCTACATGACATACTTTCTTTAAAAAAAAAAGAATTGGTACATGCTTAATATGAACCACACCAAATATTATAACAAAGATTAAAAATGGCTATATTTACAATATATATATATATATTTAATATGATATATGTAATTGTTATTGATGTGGGAATGATCAGTTGATTGCATTGTATATGATCAAATCAATAATTGAAGCTGAGATCAAAATTTTTTTTTTAATTTAAAAACAACACAAAGATCCCAGCTTTTGGGATAATAACCCACTATTTGACAACTGCTGGGAGAATTGAGGTTTAGATCAACATTTTCCACCTTATACCAATATTAACTCAGAGTGGGCAAATGACTTAAAAATAAGGAGGGAAATCATAAACAAATTAGGTGAACATAGAATGGTATATCTGTCAGATCTATGGGAAAGGAAGAAATTTAAGATGAAGCAGGAGATAGAGAAAACTACAAAATGTAAAATGAATAATTTTGATTATATTAAATTTAAAAGTTTCTGTACAAACAAAACCAGTGCAAACAAAATTAGAAGGGAAGCAACAAACTGGGAAAAAATGTATATCAAAAACCTCTGACAAAGGTTTCATTACTCAAATTTATAAGGAGCTAAGCCAAGTGTGCCAAAAAAATCAAGCCATTACCCAACTGACAAATAGTCAAGGGACATGAAAAGGCATTCTCAGATTAAGAAATAAAAACTATCAATAAGCACATGAAAAGGCAGAATTGGGACACTAATGCATTTCTGGTAGAGTTGTGAATTAATACAGTCATTCTGGAAGGCAATTTGGAATTATGTGCAAAGGTCTTTGAAAGAATGCATACCCTTTGATCCAGCCATACCACTGTTCAGTTTGTACCCAAAGAGATAATAAGAAAAATACTTATACAAAAACATTCATAGCTGTGCTCTTTATGATGGCAAAAAAAATTGGAAAATAAGGGGTTCTCCCTCAATTGAGGAATGGCTGAACAAATTGCGGTATATAATAGTTATGGAATACTATTGTGCTATAAGGATTGATGAGGAGGCTCTCTATATAAACTTGGAGAACTGATGCAGAGTGAAATGAGCAGAACCAGAAGAACATTGTACACAGAAAGTAAAACATTGTGGAAAAATAATGTAATGGAATGTGCTGCTAGTAGCAGTTCAATAAGCAATGACACTCCTAAAGGACTTATGGGAAAGAATGCTAACCACATTGAGAAAAAAACAAACTATGGGAGTTGAAATGCAAAAGAAGAACATATGGTATCACTTATCATATGTATATATTGGTATGTGATTTGGTGCTTAGTCGTTTAAAAATTGCTCTATAACAAAATTCTTGAGAACTGTGACTTCTTAAAATTTAGTTTTTGTTACTTCCTATTCTTATTGGTACCTGGAACACATTAGGTTTTAATAAATGTCTACTAACTGATTTCAGGGTGCGAAAGATGCTCCCATAATTCTTCAAAAAAGAAAACATAGGAATGTATGTGTGTGATGTATACATAGAAAAAATTTAAACTAATAAATAAATACTTTGGTATTTGAAAAAAAGATAAAAAAATAAAAATTGCTCTATGGCAAAAATGAATAATATGGAAATAGGGATAAAGTGACAATGTTTGTACAACCCAGTGTAATTGCTTGTTGTCTCTGGGAGCAGGGAGGAAAGAAGGGATGGAAAGAAAATGAATCATGCAAACATGGGAAAATATTTTTTAAAAATAATTTAATTAATTTAAAAAATTTAAAAGCAAGAAGAATAAATAATACTGAAAAGGTATACTATATAATTAAAGTTATTCAATCCTGGATTATTTAAACAAGTTATTAAAAACTAAAATGGGAAATAGAAAACAGAACTGACATAACATGGACTATAATAATTTTATTCAGATTAATTTATATAAATTAACGAATAACAAGTATTTTAATTAGCAAACATCTAACTTATTTTGGAGAAGAAAAGAGAAAGAGCCTGCCAAACACAACACCAAGTTAGAATACAAACATCTATAAAATCTCACGAAGAAAGACAATGATAATTACAAGCATGGCCATCCTACAAAGCAGAGAAAACCATTGGAAGAGAAATATAGTTTAAAGAAAGCTTTGCAAAACCCAAGAAAAGTAATCTTAAAGATGTTCAAAGATAAAAACAGAAGAAAGGATGACATGTAGAAGAAAAATGGGGAAAAATTATAAAAAACAACAATAATTCAACAAGCTGTTTTTTCTACCTAGGAAATGAAGCCTTTACAGTCCCAGAGGAGCTTATAATAGGGAAATTAGAAGTGGCACCAGAGAAGACCAAAAAAGTAGCTGGATTAAACCTAGTAAATATGGAGGAAATATGTTCTGGAGGTGACATAATTGAGAGGCCATTGAGAGGCTGATAAAATATATATATATATATATATATATGAAGGAAGGGAAGATACTGGAAGGGATCTTGAACCTTGTTAGTATATTTTACAAAAAGGTGATTAAGGTCAATAATTACCAGTCTATATGCCTACTCTCCCAACCATAAACATTTTTAAAAAGTTAAGTTTTTAAATATGCAAATTGAAAACTTTCTTTTTCTTTTTTTTAGGATTAATGAGTATAATTGATCATCATTTTGTCCTTATATAAAAGTATTATGTGAATCATTCCATATAGCTCAAGACAAGAATTATACTTTTTTTTTGTTTTAATCTGCATTTGTATTCTGTTCTCTTTTTTTTATTATTTAAACATTATTTTATTTGGTCGTTTTCATACATTATTCACTGGAAACAAAGATCGTTTTCTTTTCCTCCCCTCCCCCCCCTTCCCTCTCCCATAGCCGATGCATGATTCCACTGGTTATCACATGTTTTCTTGACTGGAACCCATTTCCCTGTTGTTGGAATTTGCATTATAGTGTTCATTTAGAGTCTCTCCTCAGTCTTATCTCCTCCAACCCTGTAGTCAAGCAGTTGCTTTTCATCGGTGTTTTTACTCCCACAGTTTATCCTCTGCTTGTGGGTAGTATTTTTTTTTTAGATCCCTGCAGATTGTTCAGGGAAATTGCATTGATACTAATGGAGAAGTCCATCACCTTCGATTGTACCACAGTGTATCAGTTTCTGTGTACAATGTTTTCCTGGTTCTGCTCCTTTCGCTCTGCATCACTTCATGGAGGTTGTTCCAGTCCCCATGGAATTCCTCCACTTTATTATTCCTTTTAGCACAATAGTATTCCATCACCAACATATACCACAATTTGTTCAGCTATTCCCCAATTGATGGGCATCCCCTCATTTTCCAATTTTTGGCCACCACAAAGAGCGCAGCTATGAATATTTTTGTACAAGTCTTTTTGTCCATTATCTCTTTGGGGTACAAGCCCAGCAGTGCTATGGCTGGATCAAAGGGCAGACAGTCTTTTATCGCCCTTTGGGCACAGTTCCAAATTGCCCTCCAGATGAAAACTTTCTTGATGAAGACATTAGTAGGAAATAAGCAGGGTTTTGCAACCAATATTCAACAATGGGCCACATTTTTTTAAAATCGTCTATCTCTAATACTTTAAGAATGACTCAGTTTACAAAAAACAAAAACATTTTACATCAAATTTCCCTATATATTCTTTCCTTTGGTAATCTAATCTACTGTGTTGATTTCCACATATATGAATGAATATACACTACATAAATGGTAGATATTGTGCTAGACTCCAGGGATTTTTTTTTTTAATGGTGGAATGGTACTTACCCCAGTTTTCAAATCTGTATACCTACGACCAACAGAATTCTGTGGATGGTACCATCATTCTTCTTGTTACTCGTACTCAAAATCCCAGCCAACTTTACTTTCTTCCTTTCTTTTAGATATGCAATCCATTTTGAGTTTATAACATCTTAACATATCTCTTCCTCTTTACTCAAACTCAGTCCCTCATCACCTCTTGTTTAAACTAGTATAAAAGCTTCCTCATTCATCTCCCTGACTCCATTGTCTCCCCTCTAAACTTTTCTTTTTGCAGTTGTTATTCTTAATTTGAACTGTTGTGAAAAACAGGTGAAATTCCCTATTGCTTCGAAAATGAAATACTAGTACTTTAATTTGTTATTTAAGAAAGACCTTATATTTTCTACTCCCAAGCTTTCCAAGTTTATGTCACAATACTCTGTTTCATATATTAATCATTCCAATCTGGACTGTGAGATATATCCTTGATCTTGTCCTCTCCATACACCTTTCTTTAGACTTGCTATGGTAAAACCCAGAAATAGTTTGGAAAAGGAGACCAGTAGCTAATGACTTTAAAATGAGTGAAAAAAAAAGAATGCTTTTTTTTTAATTGAAACATTTCATTTAATTAATTTAGAATATTTTTCCATGGTTACATGATCTTGTTCTTTCCCTCACCTCCTCTCCCTCCCTCCCCTGTAGCTGATGCCCAATTCCACTTGGTTTTACTTGTGTTGTTCATCAAGACTTATTTCCATATTACTGATAATTGCAACAGGGTGATCATTTAGAGTCTATATCCCAGTCATAACCCCATCAACCCATGAGATCAAGCAGTAGTTTTTATTCTGTATTACAAAAGGAATATTTCTACTTATTTTTAAATTAAATACTCCCTTTTCACTTTGAAAATGTCATTCTGGCAGAGTCAAGATGGTGGTCTAGAAACAACAGAAGTTCAGACCTCTAAATACCTTTCCTTACTGATCACAAACTGAATGATCCTAGGGGTTTGAAAATCAAACCTATAAAGAGAGAGTCAAGGAACCCTCCTTCTGGACTCAATTCAAAAGATATGCCCCCCAAAAGCCGGAATCTGAGAACACTCGGATTTAACCATAGTGTTTTGATGATTACAGTTTTGTAATACAGTTTGAGATTTGGTAATCCAAGGCCACCTTCTTTCACATTTTTTTTCCATTGATTCTGAATCAAGGACACTACAACTGTAAGACTTCTCTGCTTAAGAATCAATTTTATGAAAAGAAATTGAAGGCATCAAAATAGGCAATGAGGAGACCAAGCTATCACTCTTTGCAGATGACATGATGGTCTACTTAAAGAATCCTAGAGAATCAACCAAAAAGCTAGTCAAAACAATCAACAATTTTAGCAAAGTTGCAGGATACAAAATAAACCCACATAAGTCATCAGCGTTTCTATATATCTCCAACACAGCTCAGCAGCAAGAACTAGAAAGAGAAATCCCATTGAAAATCACCCTAGGCCATATAAAATACTTAGGAATACTATCTGCCAAGAGAAACAGAGGAACTATATGAACACAACTACAAAACACTCTCCACACAATTAAAACTAGATCTAAACAATTGGGAAAACATTGATTACTCATAGGTGGGATGAGCTAACATGATAAAAATGACAGTCCCACCCAAATTAATTTACTTATTTAGTGCCATACCCTTTGAACTACCAAAAAACTTTTTTACTGAATTAGAAAAAACCATAACAAAGTTCATTTGGAAGAACAAAAGATCAAGGATATCCAGGGAAATCATGAAAAAAAAATGCAAAGGAAGGATGACTTGCAGTTTCGGATCTCAAATTATACTATAAAGCAGTGGTCATCAAAACAATTTGGTACTGGCTAAGAGACAGAAAGGAGGATCAGTGGAATAGACTAGGGGTAAATGACCTCAGCCAGACAGTCTATGATAAGCCCAAAGATACCAGTTTTTTGGGCCAAAACCCACTATTTGATTAAAAAAAAAACTGCTGGGAAAATTGGAAGACAGTATGGGAGAGATTAGGTTTGGATCAACATCTCACACTTTACACCCAGATAAACTCAGAATGGGTGAATGACCTGAATATATAGAAAGAAACTATAAGCAAATTAGGTGAACACAGAAGAGTATACTTGTCAGATCTTTGGGAAAGGAAAGACTTTAAAACCAAGCACGAGCTAGAAAAAAATCACAAAATATAAAATCAATAATTTTGATTACATCAAATTAAAAAGTTTTTGTACAATCAAAACTAATGCATTCAAAATTAGAAAGGAAGCAACCAATTGAGAAACAATCTTCATTACAAAAACCTCTGACAAATGTCTAATTACTCAATTTCATAAATAGCTAAACAAATTGTACAAAAAATCAAGCCATTCTCAATTGAAAAATGGGCAAGGGACATGAATAGGCAATTTTCAGTTAAAGAAATCAAAACTATTAATAAGCACATGAAAAAGTGTTCTAAATCTCTTATAATCAGAAAAATGCAAATTAAAACAACTCTGAGGTATCACTTCACACCTAGCAGATTGGCTAACATGACAGCTATGGAAAGTAATGAATGCTGGATGTGGCAAAGTAGGAACACTAATTCATTGCTGGTGGAGTTGTGAATTGATCCAACCATTCCGGAGGGCAATTTTGAACTAAAAGACTGTCTGCCCTTTGATCTAGCCATAGCACTGCTGGGTTTGTACCCCAAGGAGATAATAAGAAAAAAGACTTGTACAAAAATTTTCATAGCTGCACTCTTTGTGGTGGCAAAAAATTGGAAAATGAGGGGATGCCCTTCAATTGGGGAATGGCTGAACAAATTGTGGTATATGTTGGTGATGGAATACTATTGTGCTAAAAGGACTGTAACCACCTCCAGGAAGTGATGCGGAGTGATAAGGGCAGAACCAGGAAAACATTGTACACAGAGACTGATACATTGTGGTACAATAGAATGTAATGGACTTCTCCATTAGTGTCAATGCAATGACCCTGAACAACTTGGAGGAACATACAAGAAAAACCACTATCGACATTCAGAGGAAACTCTGTGGGAGTGGAAATACCAAAGAAAAACAACTGCTTGAATACATGGGTCAAAGGGATGTGGTTGATGATGTAAACTCTAAATGAACATCTTAGTGCAAACATCAACAACATGGAAATAGGTTCTGATCAAGGACACAAGTAATACCCAATGAAATTGTGTGTTGGCTGCGGGAAGGGTGGGTGGAGGGCAGGGAAGGAAATAATGTGATTATTGTAACCAAGGAATAATGTTCTAAATTGACTAAATAAACTAATTCAAATTGGAAAAAAAATTCTCCTGGAACCAGAAAAAAAAAAGAAAATGTCATCATTCTATAATTCCAATTTGCTTCCATTATCACATACTCTAGAGCATCAATGGCTATCTCCTCTGAGAAGCTTTCTTTCTCTATTCTCTGTTTTACTTAGTGTGCCCTCTAAATGACTGGATATATATTTGTGCATAACTCCTATATTTGCTCATCTGTACACATGCTGTATGTTGTTCGTTCATCCTTCATTATGAAGAGGGCCAGTGACACTATGGAGTGATAACTTGCTTGTGAACTGGATTTAAGGGAGGCAGAATTGCTTATAGTCACTAGCTTCACTCTCTCTTCCAGTAATCCAAGTCCAGTGGCAAAACAAAAGTCAGGAAAAACAGTGATGGCCCAGGATGCAGTGGATGACCTTGGCATCTTTGATATCTGACCAAGCCTTAAGCTCCCACAGAACCTATGTCTGCCATCTTCACGACCATTGGAATAAAATTGTTGTCATCTACCCATTCAGTCAGGAGAAGATTCCACATGCCTAGATAGATGTCCCCTAAACCCACCAAAGGGTTTGAGGCTTATTAGTTGCCCTCAATCTGGTTTAGTCCATCTGCTGAAATGGTTTTACAAAGGACAAAAACCATTGCACATTTTGGAGCCATGAATGAGAATTGAGTAAGAGATAAACACCCAAAGCAAATGAATATATGCTGTGTGCCCTAAGTGAATATAAGGTATTGGAGGGCAGGGAGACATCTCATTTTGGTATTTGTGTCCACAGTGCCTGACCCATCTGGGGGCAGAAGAACAGGCAGGAAGGAATTGGATATGTCATTTCCTTGGTATAATGTACTCCCTCTGGTGATGAAGATTTGCCATTTATACTCTTGATGAGTTGCCTGAGGCATTAAGAGACTTACCCATGGTCAGTAGAGAAGCCAATATATGTGAAAGGCAAAACTTGAACCAAGGTCTTTCTGGTGCAGAGGCTACCTAATATTAGAGAGTTTTCTTAATCTCTCCCTTGCCTCTTAAAGAGAAAAACTCTGTTAACACTAACTTTCTCATATATATTAGGTGTTCAGTAAATATTTGTTGGTTCTTGATTGACATTATTCCCCCTCAAATTCTCATCACAGACACATGCACACACATATCTATCTATCCATCCATCCATCCATCTATGCATTCATTCATCCATCCATCCATCCATCCATCCACCCATCCATACATCCATCTACTCATCCATCCATCTGTGTATCTATGTGTCTGTATCTATGTATCTATGTATCTATCTTTATCTCTTTTATCTCTAAATAATTCATGTTTTACAACTCCTTTCATTTTGGCTTTGACTACAGAAACTTAAAATCCTTAATAGGGAAGTGTGATAATGAAGGAATGAATGAAAAAAGCATTTGTTAAAGGCTTGCTATGTGCCAAATATTATGCTAAGTGCTAAAGGCACAGATTTAAAAAGCCAAACAATCTTTACCTTTGGGAGCTCATATTCTCTTAGGAGAAGGGGTGACTGGTGGCTGGCTATGAAGGCATAGGTCTAGGAAGTCAGAAGAATGGGAAGTTGAGCCATAAGGTAACTGAATTGATTGATATTTCCTTTCCAAGGAATGGTAGAGTAAAAAATGATTTTATTACTGTACCCAGGGCCAGAGGTGGAAAATTGAAAGGAGGAAGGGGGAAGGAATGGTGGTCATAAAATGAAGGTTGTATCTGGGTCAGCCTAGACATGGAGAATTGTCACTAATCAGAACCCCAGAGCCCCAGTATGGGAAGCTGGTGGGCTGGGTCATAAATACTCAGAAAGAAAATACAAGTTTTCTGTCAGGCTCTTACATCTGGGGATTGCATTTTACACATTTTAGCATAAAAATGGAATGCCTCAAGAAGTCAATACCCCTTTTTGTACTATTATAATCTCTTTGATAACAGCCAATTTGTAAGGCAGCGCTCATCTGTGTGAATTTAATTTCTCATCAGATTTTCTCAAGATGTTTGATTAAAATACTAAAAGGGAAATGCATCTCCCAACTTAACCATTTCTTCTAATTGAGTAAGTTAGTTTTTTAGGGATGATTGCTGGACATGATTAATTCATTTATTTATTAAATTATTACTATTTTTTTACTATTCACAAAGCATTTTTGCAAACAGCCAAACAAGATTTCTCTTCATATGCATGTCATCACTTAGACATCAAAAATAATAACTCAACTATATAGTGTCTGTTAAGTCTTCATCAATCTTGCCTTATAAAGACCCTATAAATTAGGTCCAGAAATTATTTTTATTGTTTAGATGAAAAAACTGAGGGTCTAGGTGTTTAAAATAATATCCCTCAACTAGAAAGTGACTAAAATGGGATATGAACACTTCTATATTCAAGTCCTGGACCCATGGACCACAGTAATCTATGCCATGACACTCCTGCCCCTTTGAAAATATTCAGACATACAGGATGGTTTTGAATGTGTTCCTTTTTCTCTTATTTCATGGTAAATAAACATTCTCAACATCCTCCACAACGTTTTCTAATAATCGGCTGGGATTCGTAAAATTTGTAAATGTCACAGTGACACTATTTTCTCAGGCAAGCCTATATTGGCCTTTTCTGAACAAAATCACTGGCTCTTCGCTGTCACCTCACGTCAACCTGATAATTGACTTTTGTAAAAGTGTTCAAAACCACTCATGGACTTCAGCATTTTATTGGTCTTCCAACACCCTCAGTTTCATTGCTCCTGAGAACATCTATGTAAAACTAAACCAGGAATTCTTAACCTAGAATTCATGAACCTGATTTTTTAAAAATATTTTGATTATTGTATTTCAATCTAATTGGTTTCCTTTGTAACCTTATGTGGTTTATTTTATGTATTTATATCTTAAAAAAAAACATTATCCTGAGGAGTGTATAGATTCATGAGGTTGTCAAAGGGGTTCTTGACATAACAAAAGATTAAGAACCCTTAACAAGGCATTAGGATGGACAAGTAGAATAGTCTCTGATTATACGAGTTTTGGACAATGGTAGGTAGCCATTGGCCATTATGAAATGGAACACCTAATTTGCTGACAATACTTCTAAGAGGGTAGGACTTCTATTTGGCTGAATAGACCAGGTCATTAGTTCTTTTTTTTTTCCAAATACTTCATAGGAAAACATTTTTATAAAAGTAATGATCCCCTTCAGGAAGCGTCATTAGGACAGAGACTTGCAAATCTATGGTGATTAAAAAGCACTTAGGGATTTTGTGCTTCCAGTGTGTCGGGATGTGAAAAGGCTGAAAGATAAGGAAAAAGGAAACTACATTTTGACTCCTTAACAAGATTCATGCAATACAGGAAATGCTCTGAACGTCAATGAAAGTCATCATACCTTCCGAAAATTTCAATATACAGGACAAGAAGCCATCGTAGCTGATGGAGAAGGTCAGGGGACTTCACTAGAGGGATCTCAATGGTGTGGGGAACATTATATTAGATGCTGCATATGTACCAGCTTAAAAAAAAAAACTTGCCTAAAATTCACAAGGATATCATTGAGCATGTGCTATGTGCCCAACAAAGTGTTAGATGCCAAGAGGGAAAACAAACAGATGTTGTCATTAGATCACAGATTCACAGCTAGAATAAATCTTGGAGATTATCTTTTCCAACACACTCATTTCAGTGATGAGAAAACGAAAGAATGACTTGTCCAAGGACATATACAGAATGTGTACTGAAGAAAATGCACAATTTTATTGGGTAGAGAAGACACAAGTTTAATGATTTTATGTTGCTGATAGATTGTGAAGAAAAAGGCTAAAGTCTTGGTATAAATTACTACTACTACTACTACTACTACTACTACTACTACTACTACTACCACCACCACCGCCATAGTACTTTAAGCCAGCCCCACGGCCACTTCCTCTAGAAGTTCTCTTTGATTGCTCCAGCTAGAAGAGATTTTTTCCTTATTCTGAAATCCTATGTACAGCTTCTTGTTTTTAACCACACCATTTGCACTTCAGTCTATTGATATTTACTGGGTGCCTACTACATTCAAAGAACATCCTCTCTTGTATTTTAGATATTTCTGTCAATCTCTTTTTTTCTTTTACAAAGATCACAGGATTTAGAGCTAAAAAGGATTTCATGATTATCTAGCTCAAAGGTTCTTCCCTTCCTTTGTGCTATGGACCCCTTTGGCAGTTTGGTAAAGCCTATGGATTGACACATTCTCAGAAAAACATTTTTAAATGAAAAGGAAGCCAAAGGTTAGTGAAAACAAAGATGTAATTTTTTTTCCACTTAAGTTCATGGGTCCCATGAAATTTATCCACAGCCCCTAGGCTGGGGACCCCTGATCTAAGTTACTCCTTTAATATTATAACAGAATAGACAGAGATTAAAGAACATGTCCAAAGTTACACAGTTTAGAGTGGAAAGCTGGAACTCATACTCTGTCTTTTATTTAGCTCCAAATTCAGAGACTTTAATTCTGATATAATGCTATAATATAATAAAGTAGATTTCAAGCCCCTTGAGGGAAAGTTATTCATCTTTGTATTACCTAGAATATCTCTCACGTAGAAGCTCAAGAAATATTTGTTGAATGGAAAAATGAACAGGGTATTGCCTGGCAGCAATCCCCAAAGGTTATCCCAGTGGGGTTGTTGTAGTTTGGTTTGGGTAATACTTGCTGCTCTTGCCTCTTGGCAATAGAACACAAATGAGAGTTATGATTTCTCCACCAGAAATCATCCTACTGTGAAAAAAAACAAGCAAACAAACCTCTGTTTATAACAGTATCAAAATATCTGGTCTTGGAAGAGTCCATCAATTCCAACCCCTTCATTTTAAAGAGAAGTAAAATGAGGCCACAAGAGCTTAATTTGATTTTTAACAGGTACTGGCAGAGGTGAGATTTGAACCCAGATCATTGAACTTCATAATCAGTACCCTTTCCACAGTTCTATACCACCTCATATTGACATCCCATGTTGACCAAGACATCCATTGCATCTTTCGCCTGTTGATTCACATACCCATTTCTAGGACCTTAAAGTTGTTGAGGATTTGATTTGATTTGGTTTTGTTTTTTTCAAGTTTTTGTGATATCTTTTGTCTTTATTATATACATTTACAGATTGTATACTGTTCTCTTTGTTAGCTTATTCCATAGACTGGGGGGAGGAATTTTTTCCAAATCACTAGATCCTTTGAGAAGGATCTTTTTTGATTTCTAATCAAAATTGCTATCTGAGTTCTCTTGGGCAGTACCCTCAGGAAATATTCATTTTTTCCTTAATTTTGGACTTTACCCCTCATTCAATTTCTTTGATCTGAGCTATATGGTTCTACCAATATATTCCAGATTCACTTTTCTATAAGCTTTGCCCTTCTGGTCTCCTTTCTCACTCTTCTCTCCTATCTTTAGGATAAAGGATGTATGAATGAAAGGGATATCAGATATGACCCTTGGGCTGATACTGGATGACATTCGAGGTCTCTTCCATTCATTCCAAAACATGAATGTTCTTTACATTGTTCTTAATGGTCTTCTAAGTCAACTTTCCAGGGCCAACAGTCTACCAACCCTGGAGATGCTTCTTCCCCTTGAGACCTCTCCTCTGATTCATGAATGCCTAGCCTGGACCACCTTCACTTTCTTGGGGTGTAAGGGCCAGCTATAATCACTTCACTGTTGACTCCACTGTCGATTCTCTGAACTTCTCTACTTCCTCTCCAGCACCCTTGTTGCTCCCAGTACCACTCTCATTCCAACTTCCTTTAAGGGTTATCTTCTCCCTAGGAATATAAGCTTCTTGAGAGTGAGGACTACCTTTTTTGCTTGTATATGTTTTCACCACCCTTTTATAGTACCTGATACACAGTAGCACTCATTAAATGCTTTATATATCTACCTACCCCTTTGTCCCAAATCTTTCACGATGGATCAATTCTTCTTCTTGTCTCCCTAACCTCTCTCTACCTACCTTCCATTTCAGTAAATACCCTTCCTTCCTTTTCATATAACTTTCTCTTCTTAACATTTCCCCACCATCCAACCACAGATTCTGGCTCTCTCCCTTCTTCTATGGATCACACTTCCTTCTTGGAAAACCACATAGTTCAAATAACAAGGGTATATTGAAAAAGCATGCCCAGATAGCACTAATCTCAGCAAATTCTGAACAGGAGAATACAGGGCAAAGAGCAATAGATCTGGCCTCAGAAGACCAAACATCAGATTCCAGCTCTGCTCATTAGACAATATGACCTCTCTGGCCCCAGGTTTCATTATCTGAAGGAAAAAAAAAAGGAAGGGATTAAGCCAGTTGGTCTCTAAAGTCTCCTGTGCCTTTCTATCTGATGATCTTATGTCACATATTGTTTTCCATTAAAACATTTTAAAATATATGAATATTTTATTCCATTTATAATTTATCGCCTCCCCCCCCCTGCTTTGGAATTGTCCCTCAATGGACCATCACTTTGGAGAACAGGCAGTGTTTTGGCACAGTGACAAGCTGGGCTGGAAGGAATAGGAATAATTGGATAGAGGTAATATGGGGTAGTCTCATTGAGTTAAAGGAGACCCTCCCCAAAGGCAATTCCCCAGGATATGGTTCTTCCACATTGACACCATGACAAATTTAATAAAAGTAGTTGGTTTGAGGGAAGACAAACAAAATATAAAGTCATAGTCAGCTAAGTGTGTGGAGCCACATAAATACTCAACTAAGTAAGGATAGAAAATATCGATTCGACAGCTTTTCCCCCCCTTTTCTCTTAAGTAAGAATACTACTGGAAGAAATAGGAATTTAATATGTAGGAACTAAAGTAAAGAAGTTTGACTAGAATAGCCCTAAGGTAGCTTCCAGCTTTAAACCTATGATCCTAAGAAATAATACTGTCAATATAGCTCTGTGTTTCCTTGAGGATTATGTCTAGTTTCAAGCCCATGATCTAAAAAAAGTGTAAAAGCACTCTTCTTAAACTTGGTTGGAGATTTCAACTTGGATTCCAAAAAAGCATTGAGAAAAGAACAAGGAAAATGGAGCAAGTCTAAAGGAAGAAGGGTTTTTAAGTTTTGGGGAATATGATGTGGAAAGAAATTTGGATACAAGTTTTTGAGTATCAAAAAAGATATTATTTATGTAATTGAACAGTGATGTTAAATAGAAACAGGGGCCCCTTTGGGCTACAGATTGTGCTTGTTCAGTCATTTTTGAGGCATATCTGATTTGGGATTTTCTTGGCAAAGATATAGGAGTGGTTTGCCATTTCCTTCTCCAACTCATTTTATAGATGAGGAAACTGAGGTGAAAAAAATTAAGTGACTTATCCAGGGTCATAGAGCTAATAAGTGTCTGAGGCCAGATTTGAACTCAGGAAGATGAGTCTTTCTGACTCTAGGACCAGCATTCAGTGGACTACAAAGCCATCTAGCTTCCCTGGACTATACATAGTTTGAAAGCATAATATTGGGACAGCTAGGTGGCTCAGTGGATTGGCAGCCTAGCTCTCTCCCCATTGCCTAGCCTTCTGACTTAGAACCAATACCTAAGACAGAAGGTAAAGGTTAAAAAAAATTTTTAACCAAAATTTTACCTATGCTTTACTGTATTTTTATTTATTTTGTTAACTATTTGCCAATTACATTTGAATCTGGTTCTCTGTAGTAGAGAGCTAATACCTCTGTAATAGAGATTGAATGTTTATTTCCATTGAAAGTCAAATAAGTGATTTTATTTTGAATCTGGAACAAGAAGGATTAGTGGTGAGACATTAAAAGGCATCTGTGCCAGGGTTGTGAAGTAGGACATAATGGAGAGAATCTCCTGAAGGCGTTAAAGAAAAGGGTCAATTGTCATCAGGCTGATAGATTGGGTCAGCTCTTCAGGAAGGTAGGATGACAAAGGAGTTGAACTGTCAAAGCCACGTTTTCTAAATACACATAAAATCCGACCGTATTTGCCAGCTGCATGGGGTAGTAGATGGAATTCTTAAAGCCAGAGAGCTCTGGTTTCACGTCCTGCCCTCTAATATGTCCTGCCTGTGGAACCCTGAGTAATTTCCTTAACTTCTCAGTGCCTCCTTGGAATTCTTCAAAGATTGTAAGTTGAAAATTGCCATTCTGCATTCTTAAGGGGGTATTTGCTCTTTGGATTCTCCCTGCATCAATAAAAAGCCCGTTTCTTTGCCCCTTTCCCCCCATTCCCCAAGATAGGGCTCATTGGAAAAGTCCCTGACAGGATAGCTAGCTAGGTGGCAAGGCAAATAAAAATCCAGGTCTAGAGACAGAGAGGTCCTGGGTTCAAATATGGTCTCAGACACCTGCTAGCTGTGTGACCTTGGGCAAGTTACTTGATCCCAACTGCCTAGTCCTTAACTTTCTTCTAAAACCTAACAGTTAGTATCAATTCTAAGACAGAAGGTAAGGATTTAAAGAAGGAAAAAAGAAAAGATGATGTTGGGAAAATGGGAAGGCAAAAAGAGAAGAGGAAATAGCAAAGGACAAGATGGATAGATAGTGTCATGGAAATAAAGACCATCAACTTGGATAGACTTCAAGAGATAGTGGAGGACAGAAGGGCCTGGCATGCTATGGTGGATGGGGACAGAAAGGGTCAGCTGTAATTGAACAACAATAACAACAACAACAAAAAAAAACATGAATAGAAGCTAGGTCGACTAGGTGACATGACATATAGAGTGCCAGATGAAGAGTCAGGAAGACATCTTCATGAGTTCAAATCTAGCCTCAGACACTTACAGCTGGGTAAATTGCTTAACCCTGTGTAAGGGCAGGATGAATGGAAGAGAGGATAGAATGTTCAAAGGAAGTTTGATGGACAGGCGTGGACTGGAGCACAGAGGAGCTTGGGAAAGAACCAAGGGGACCTGGGAGAGTTTTCTCATCTGTAAAATGAACT
Source organism: Monodelphis domestica (assembly GCF_027887165.1). Taxonomy (NCBI): domain Eukaryota; kingdom Metazoa; phylum Chordata; class Mammalia; order Didelphimorphia; family Didelphidae; genus Monodelphis; species Monodelphis domestica. Next base: position 42,586,715 of record NC_077231.1, read on the forward strand.
GGAGAAGGAAATGGCAAACCAGTCCAGTATCTCTGCCGATAAAGCCAAAAAATAGAGAAACTAAGAGTCACACATGACCAAAAAAATGAAAACCATGACCAGAGTGCCACCAGGCAGCACCACAAAAATGATTAAGTAATAGATACAAACTAGAAGGGATCTCAGAGGTCATCTAATCCAATCTCACTGGTTTTTTAGATGAGGAAGCTGAAACCCTAATTAATTAAGAGATTTGTCCAAGGTCATGTCAGATTCTATTTGCATGACTCAAAAATCAGCACACAGAATTTTTTAACCTCTACTTTCTATCTCAAAAATAACTCTAAGGCAAGGGCTAGACAAATGAGGTTAAGTGACTTGCCCATGATCACACAGGTAGGAAGAGTCTGAGGCCAGATTTGAACCCAGGTCTTTCCAATTTCAGGACTGACATTCTATCCTCTGAGCCATTTAGCTACTCCCATCATATAGAATCTTAAGGAAAGGGAAATTATTTTGACAACGTCTAAACAAGGCTGATCCAGGGCTCCCCGGCTTCTAACCTCCTTAGCTGCTGGTTCTCACAGTTTGTGATAAAAGTTAACTATCCAGCACAAAAAAATTATACATAGCAAATCAACCTTCATTGCTGGGTATGATCTTTGGGACAGCCATTTTGCAACTATTAGAGAAACCTCATAATAATGTCAAATGTTTACACAATTTACAGTGGTGAGAAAATTAGAAATGCTTTTGGCAATAAAACTGGATAGCTTCAAATCAGAAAATAAGCAGATTATGGCAAGGAAGGTGGAGCTCATAACTAGCTCAGATATTACAGTGCAAGACTTCCAAAGTCGTCTAGTTTCTGTATGATGGCATTTATTGAAATATTTTGCAGGTAGATTATTTGCAAACAATGATAATTATTTTCACTCTTCCTAATGTTCCTATGCCTCCTACAGTGGAAAGTAAGCTAGTACAATCGAGTAGGGCTGTTAAATTTGGACGTTCTCATTTGCAAAGCTTAATTAATGAATCTGTTAAAGCAACCTAGAGCTTGAGGTATGTTGAATGTTCTTGTATACGTAGCGTTGATTTGAAACAATGAATGTTGCTTAAACAATAAGGAGTGAAAAAAATAAAGGAATAAGAAATGATTGAAAAACTAACCAAGGAGGCAGCTAGGTGACTCAGTGGATTGAGAGCCAGACCTGGAGATTGGAGATCCTGGGTTCAAATATGACCTCAGATACTTTCTAGTTGGGTGATCCTAAGCAAGTCACTTAATCCCCATTTCCTAGCCCTCCTTATTCTTCTGCTTTGGAACCAATACATAATATTAATTCTAAGACAAAAGGTAAGGATTAAAAATTATTTTTAATCAGAAAAAGAAAAAAGAAAATAAAAAACAACCAACTGGGATTAGGTAATGATGAAACTATCAGGCAAATTAGAAGACCACAGACATGCACAATCCAGTACAGTTTTTTTTTTTAATCCACTTTCCTGGACCTTCCATAAGGGACAAAGGGAGTAGAGGCATCTATCCCCGGGGGGGGGGGGGGGGGGGGCATAATCATTCATACTTTTAGCTAATAAATAGATCAAAACCAAGAGCCAAAGCCACCACAAGATCAAGAAAACATCTAATCCCAATTATATTCAATTGAGAATGAAATAAGTGATGGAAAAGAAAGACCAAAAGGATATGGTTATGTTCCATTATCTATAGTGTAAAAATGGCAATTTGAACCTGGACTTCCATTCCCAGAAGTCCTTGGAACTTTTTGCTAGCTCCCAGAATTCCCTCTAATCTCCCTGAGTCCTCACCTGAGTGCGAGATCACAGATTATTGTTTAAAGGGGCTCTCAGCCTATCAGCACTCTCCCTGCTTCAGCTGCCAAGCACATGCATCTCTCAAGATGGAGTAAGTGAAATTGAATGGGTCTTTCCCTCCTAGGCATGTGCTTTCTTATTTGGTATTTTCTTTATTTCTTAATCTTTAATAAACCTCATAAAAATATAATACCTTTAGCAGAGAAACTAAATTTTTAATCTTAGCAATAGGGTTTCCTGGTAAGTTGTGTGCTTGTCTTGATGGTAAATATTGCTTATAATCTCTTCTGCATAGCACCTTGCTAGTTGCAGGCTGTGACTTACTAGTCAAATTTTCAAAGCACCACTGGACTGAAGTAAAAGGGAAAAAAAAAAACCCAACCCAACCCACAGAATCCTTTCTGGACTGGGGGAGGAGGGAAGGAAAAGGAAAGAGATGTGGCATCCTTTCAGATGCACCCACCAGATTTATACCTTGTACCTTCCACCAGGGTGATTCATAAGGTTCCTCTGACTGTCCAAATATGATGAAACACATCACTAGGGCAGTTTTTCACCCGAGGCAGAGGTAGCAGCCACATAGAAAAAGTGAACACCAAAGGCAAAGGCACAAGTCAAACCAAAAAGAATTCTCTTTTTCTTTTTGCAAGAATGTGGAATGGAAATAAGCTTAAAATAAATCTAGGAGTTGTTTTTGCCTAAGCAGGTGCATAATTACGGTATCATTGGGATTTAAGGTAATCTCTCTAAGTTGAGGGATCTATCTTTTTCACAAGCAATTCTCACATTACGGAACGTGGTTGAAGACTTCAATGATTCCAACCCCTTATGAAGTCTTGAATAATTTCAATTGGACAGAAAAGAAACTTTTCTGCTGTCACAGTTTCACCAGATTTGGGGAAAACCAGAATGAGTTTTAACAAAGGAAGTGTGAACTTTAGAACAATGATAACAACTATTTTAATATATGTGTGTATGTATACATATAGTGTACATATTCATAGATCCATGATAGGTATGTATGTATGCATGTATAGCTCCTTCTAAATATTGAGTCTCTTACTTATCCAATATGGGAAATGGGGGATGTAGTCCAAAGATTAAGATGAATTAATGTCCTAATTTTCAAAAAAGAAAAAAAATAGATGAACAATTACAAAGAATATTACTAACCTTCTAACTAACTTACTAATAGAGAAGGGATGGAATAAACATGCCAAATGAGACCCATTTTTGACATGGCCAGTGAAAGAAATTGCTTTGTTTTGACTATGCATATTTGTTATAAGGGTTTTATTTTTTCTTCTCAACTTCCCCCTAACCATATGAAGGCAAGAGAGAGAAGGGAAAAAATTAAATGCTTGTTAATTGGTGGGGGGGGATTATTTAAAGACAAGAAAAGTATAGACCAGTGTTTTGCCTTTGATTACTGGGAATATTCTCGAAATGAATCAATAAATAATTCATGGTTGATGAATATCTAGAAAGGAAAGTTATGATTTTAAAAATCTGGCATGGCCTTTGATGCAGCCATAGCTAGGTTTGTACCCCAAAGAGATAATAAGGAAAAAGACTTGTACAAGAATATTCATAGCTGTGCTCTTTGTGGTGGCCAAAAATTTGAAATTGAGGAGATGCCCTTCAATTGGGGAATGGCTGAACAAATTGTGGTATATGTTGGTGATGGAATACTATTGTGCTCAAAGGAATAATAAAGTGGAGGAATTCCATGGAGACTGGAACGACCTCCAGGAAATGATGCAGAGAGAAAGGAGCAGAACCAGGAGAACATTGTACACAGAGACTGATGCACTGTGGTGCAATCGAATGTAATGGACTTCTCCATCAGTGGCAATGCAGTGATCCTCAACAACTTGGAGGGATCTATCTATGAGAAAGAACACTATCCACATCCAGAGGAAACACTGTGGGAGTAAAAACACCAAAGAAAAACAACTTCTTGACTACATGGGTCGAGGGGATATGACTGAGGAGAGACTCTAAATGAACACTCTAATGCAAATACCAACAACAGGGAAATGGGTTCTGATCAAGGACACATGTAATACCTAGTGGAATTGTGTATCAGCTAGAAGAAGGGTGAGGGGAGGGGAGGGGAGGGAGGGGGAAGAATATGATTCTTGTAACCAAAGAATAATGCTATAAATTGATGAAATAAAAAAAAACCTGGAATGGCTGTATCAAGAACAAGTTGTGGGAATTCTGAAGGACTTATAACAAAGAATGCTTTCCACATCCAGAGAATGAACTGTTGGAGTTGGAATACAGGTCAAAGCATATAGTTTTTCACTTTAGTTTATTTGTGGTTTTATTTAGGGTCTTGGTTTTATGAGTATTGTCTTACAACAATGACCAAGATGGAAGTATGTTTTGCATAATATGTGTATAACCCAGATCAAATTGCTTACCATTTCTGGGAGCGGAAAGGGAAGAGAGAGTGGGAGACAATTTGAATCTTATAATTTGAAAGTTGTTATTCTATGTAAATGGAAAAATACAATTTTTTAGAAAAGAACAAGTCATAGACTCATGACAAAAAAGGTACTATCATATAAGAAGTTGAAGGAGTCCAAATGCAGATCGAAGTATGCCATTATTCATGTTATTTCCTCCATAAATTTTGCTCTAGTGCAATTGATAGTTGCCTTTCTTCACAATATGATGAAAATAGAAATATGTATTGTATGATAACATATGTACAAACTATATCGTAAAATCTTCCGTCTTGGCAAGGGCAGAGAGGTGAGGAGAGAAAATAGATCACAAAATGTCAAAAAACTTATTGAAAATTGTATCAACATGTAAAAAAATTTAATTAAAAAATAAAGTCATGCTACATTAAACTCATTTCCTTTTTTAAAAATAGGATTACAAAATTGGTAATGAATACTGTGGCTATAGTTTACTTGGATTTTAGCAAAATTTCTGATAAAATCTCTCTATTATTCTTTCAAAGAAGAGAGAGATTGATTAAATGATAATATAATGTGATGGATTCACTACAGTTTGAATAGCCTGACTCAAAGTGTAGGTGATAATGGTTTAATGTCAGAGTGCCAGGATTTATGTAGCAGAGTACCCCAGGGATCTGCACTTGGCCCTTTACTGTTTACAATTTTATTAATGATTTGGATAAAGGCATAAATGGTTTGGCTCTTCAAATTGACAGGTGACATGAGATTGAGAAAGATAGCTAACACAGAGGAGGATGGAATCGTAATCCAAAAAAAGATCTTGCAAGGCTAGAGCATTGAGTTGAATCTAATATAATAAAGTTCAACAGGGCTAAGGACAGAGTCTTAGGCACAAAATCTCAGGAGGCATGATCAGACAGTAGTTGTTCATAAGAAGATCTGGAAGTTTTAGTGACCTATAAGGTCAACTTGAATCAGTAGTGTTTGGTGGGGTGGCCAAAAAATAAAAACAAAATAAATTATAAAGTCATTGGGATCCTAGGTGCTTGGGAAAGGCATGCCTTCCAAGAATGGGAGCTGTATTCTGTCTTTTTCAAACCTTATCCAGAGTAATGTGTTCCATTCTGACCCTGACAAACTGGAAAATGTCTAGAGGAAGACAACTAGGATGGTTAAAGGCATTGAGTTCATGTCTTATTTTGATCAGCTGGAAAAAAAAGACTAAGCATGCTGAGCTCATGAAGATGTGATCTAGGGGTGAGGAAGGAAGTGGGAGTGGGAGTGGGGGGGTGTGACTTGATAGTTCTATTTTAGCATCAGAAGGGTTGTCCTTGTGGAGAAGGGATTAGACTTCTGTTTGGTCCCAGAGGGTAGAACAAAGAAGAACAGGTTTACAAAGAGGTCATTTCCAGCTAGATGTCATAAAAAAAAATCCTGAATAATTAGTTGTCTGTAAGTGGAATGGGTTGTATCTAGATGTAATGAAGTTTTCAAAGCAGAGGTTGAATGGTCATTGCTGGGTATGTGATGATGGAGATTCCTTCCATGTCTGGGTCACACTAGATGGCCATGTATGGGATGTTCAGAGAAGATCAGTCCTTTTTTTGATGGCCTGCCAAGCCCTCTTCAGGACTACTCTTCTTCTTTTTTTTTTTTTTTTGGTGTTCACCTTCATCTAGCTCTCACCTGTGGCTCTAAGAAGCTATAGCATGCACAGCTGACATGGTGGGCTAAATATTGCCGAGGGGAACCAAAAGGATTTGAACTCATCTGGGAACTAGGGGATGTCTACACCAGGCATATATAGACTTCCTTAGATGTAAAGGGTGGATGAGAACAATTTGTTCCAACAACCAGGAAGGTGGTGGAGGCAGGTATTGTGAAGCACTTAAGGGCTTGGTTAGACATCATAACAATCATGGTGATCTACTTCATCCCGGGCCATCACCAGTCATCCTGCCACTGGATCTCCATGACTGGAAGAGAAAGTGAAGCTGACAACTCTGTACAACTCTAACTTAACTCCAATTCATGCATGAGTCAAGATGTTAGCATGGGATGCCTTGGTCATTTTTGATAAAGAATGAACAACAACAGACTTGAGGACCACCAAAGTCCTTTCTATTTGGATGGAATTCTTTAATTTGTCACACCCCCCCAGTCTTTAGAGAAAGAAATTGGCTCAGCTCTCCCATTACCTAAGGTCATTTCAGCCAATATTAGACAACCTAAACTCTGGGTACTCTTAATAGTCACGTACGTACCCCATTCTGGAACATACTAAGTATTTATACACCATCGTCACTGACTTGCCATTGCTGTCACTGTTGAGCAGTAGAGAGCGGGTAGAACCAGAAACAGTCTGCTATGGGTGCTACTTCAGGAATATGTTAGGTCTTCAGCTATCTCTCCTGCATATCCTGGAACCCACATCATATCTGGCACAGTTGGTTATCCCTGACTTATGAGCACACCCCCAGCGAGTCCGGCTTGACTTCAAGAAATATTCTCAGGGGGCAGCTGGGTAGCTCAGTGAATTGAGAGCCAGTCCCTAGAGATGGGAGGTCCTAGGTTCAAATCTTGCCTCAGACACTTCCCAGCTGTGTGACCCTGGGCAGGTCACTTGACCCCCATTGCCTAGCCCTTACCACTTTTCTGCCTTGGAGCCAATACACAGTATTGACTCCAAGATGGAAGGTAAGGGTTTAAAAAAAAAAGAAAAGAAAAGAAATAGATTCTCTAAAGAGAAGAGGGTCTATGATGAAGAGGAACCCCAGAAAGAGTTTCATCCTTATGTCCAAGAAAAGGATTCAGAATTAAACTAGAGATCTCTTTGGACTTCAGTTTTCTAATCTGTAAAATAATCATTGGAGCCACAGAGGCTCAAAACTATTGAGTACAGTTTAAATCAGATTAAAATGTAACTAGTGGAAGGGTCAGCTAAATGACTGAGGAGATAGAGAGGCAGGTCTGGAGACAGAAGATCCTGGGTTCAAATTTGACCTCATATACTTCCTAGGGTACAACCATGCCTTAGAACTGATATTTAATATCATTTCTAAAACCAAAGATAAAGGTTTTTAAAAAATTAAATGTAATTGGGAAACATAACCAAAAAATTTAAATATAGCACAACACAGGTGATTTACATTTAAAAACTAAGTTAAAATGCAGCTTACAGGGATCTGTAGGTATGAATTACTGATCTTCACCTCTATTTGAGGGCAGCCAGGTGGTGCAGTTGAAAAAAAACTGAATCTGGAGTCAGGAAGACTCATCTCCCTAAATTCAAATCTGGATTCAAATGCTTACTAGCTGTGTGATTCTGGGCAAGACACTCAACCTTATTTGCCTCAGTTTCCTCCTTTGTAAAATAAATTGAAGGAGGAGACAGCAAGCCACTCCAATATCTTTGCCAAAAAAAATCCCAAAGGGGATCCCAAAGAGTCAGATAGGACTGAAATGACTGAATACATTTCTATTTGTGTTTGGTAACACTAGACTGGATGAACTCTTTTAACTCTAAATATGTAATAACAAAGTAAGTCCGAAAGACACTAATGGATCCACCCACCCACTCACCCACCCAAACTACTTGGACAATAGGTGTTTTAGTGCTTCAGAGAAGGGTGGGATCAGCTGGGGCTGGAACATTTGGATAACAGTTCATAGAGGATGGAGCTTGAACCGGGCTTTGAAAGTAACTCAATTACAATAGCATTTCAGCAAGAGAGGAAAGCAACCAAACTGTCAGGAACAAAGCTTTGAAGACACCTCTGAATCTGACATGTTTTCAGGGCTGTGAGACTTTTCTGATAGACAACACCTTGATACAGGAAGCCCTCTCCAACTCTTCTCAGTTCTAGAGTCTTCCCATTGTTAATTACTTCCTAGTTATCCTTTCTATCATTTGTTTGAACATATTTGTTTGCATGTTGTGTCCCCCATTAGATTGTAAGCTCCTTGGGGGGGGGGGCTGTATTTTGCCTATGTTGTATCTCCAACACTTATCTCAGAACCTGGTACATAGTAGGCACTTAATAAATACTGATTGTTTAAAAACGCCACCAACCCATTTATTCAGTAGACTCCTAAGAAATGCTTACATGGGTTTTTCAGCACTGCTAAAGATACAAAAGGAAAGAGAAGTCGTGTTCTTTGTTTTTAAGGATCTTATCCATACCTGGACATCCAAAAAGATTCAGTTCCTGTTCACAGACTATTAGAGGTCCCTGGGTCCTCAGAGGCTCTCTAGTCCATATCATTCCTTCTGCTAAAAGACCTAAAAAAGGAGGGTAGCCCACTACCTCCGAAAAAAGCCATTTCCACTTCTCCTTGAATTGCTAGGTTTTATTATCCCAAGACTAAATCTGTATGTTTGCAATTTCCATCGATTATTTTTAGTTCTGCCTTCTGAGACCAAACAGAACAAGTCTAATCTCTCCTCCAAGTGACAGCCCTTCAAATACTTGAAGAAAGCTATTATGTTTCCCCCCTTGAGTCTTCTCTAAGCTGGATTTCCCCAGTTCCTTCAGCCTAACCTCAAATAGCATCAACTCAAGGTCATTCACCTGGCAGGTTGTCCTCTTCTGAACATTCTCTAGCTTAGCAATACCAATCCTAAAATGTGACACCCCACACTGAACACAATACTCCAGTCGTGGGTCACCACCTTTTTCTTGCAAACTGTTTCTTGATTCGATCTAAGACTGAATTCTTTTTCTTGGCATATAATTAGCTACCGTATCACACTGTTGATGCATGTAGAGCTTGCAATCTTCTTAAAATAGCTGGATTTGTTTTCAGATGTCTACCTGCCCTCCTCCATTGCTTACCTAATAATTTTAGTACCCTCGTCATGTACCATGACATTATTTTTCCAGCCTAATCTCAGGATCTATTCCTTGATACACTATGATTCCATCAAAATTAGACTAGTCCTATGCCCTGAATATACTTTGTATATTTCCACATCTCAGACATCACTCACAATACTCTCATACTTCTTCCTTTCTTTAAAGAGTCTGAACAACTCTGTTAAGTACAACTCAAATATCCCCACACACACACACACACAATGCAAATATATGTCCAAGAGGATTTCTAAGACTTCTCCAAAAGGATTTCATTGACACCCTCTGCCAAGTAGCATTTCCTCTTGTGGGTCATGTAACACTGTTTCATAACTCTCGAATGCACTGAACACATAACATTGTTGAAAACAATAATCTGTTTGTGTTTTGTTTCCTACAAAAGTGTAAAAATGAGAGAGCAAAGAAGGATTATATTTTATTTAAACTTTGCTGTCTTCTCCAATACACAGGCCAGTGCTCTCCAACTGTTTTTGAATGAAGGCATGAATTTAACTGAGGAAAACAATAATACTTATTGGAACAAGATAAAGCTTATTATGTATACTTGTTACAAAACCTTTTTTCTTTTTCCTTTTTTCCAATGGGGTAAGGAGAGATGGAATGGCAATGGGCAGAGACAGAATGGCCAAAAAAAGGAGTGAGGCAGGGTGTTGTTGGTTTGTTTTATTTTTTTTTAAGGAAAAAAAGGGAGAAGAATCCCAAATAAGTGTAATGGAATACTCATTTGGTTAAGATTTGATTAGGACACTGGGTTAATTAGTAAGATCTCTTATAAGAAGTTCTCCAGCTAGGGAGAGAGAGAATTTGAAGATTTTACCTTAAGAAACTAACTGGAATCTTCATGAAGATCCTTAAGGAATATTCCCAAAAATGCTTTGCTGGGAATGTTGGAGCTTAACTGCCACTCTTGGATTGTCTCTCAAGAGTAAGGAGGTGAAAGATTTCCTCATTACATGAGGAAGACAACTTTGAAAGCTATTGGCCAATCTTACATATTTAAAAAGAAAAGTAATTATATAGACCTGTGCTTTCATGTACAATTTTCTTTTTCCATTACATTGTTTATATTGGAATGGCCATTCAAATTGGCATTTGTCAAGTTCAGAATAAAAATAAACATTTAAAAAAGAAGTGTGCTAAGCAGTAAAGGTGTTAAAATAATTCCAAATAAGAGAAAACATTGAATAAGAATTAGGAAAGAAGGTATATAAAGATCAAGTGGTAAAGACTAGGAGGACATGAGACCTGGAAAAAAAAAAAAGAAAGATATGAGTAAATGGAGAACATTGAACTATCTCTGGCCAAAATGAAACAAGATCCTCTCCTAAAAGGCCATCCAATGTGTAATTTAATGTGTCATTTCTAGTGCAAAGTTTCATTAAACACCTTATTCAAAGTCTCTCACGTGATCCAGTGAGAAGGCAGGATCATGAACTAGATAATGATTTTGTGCTTTTGCCCAAATGGAAAATCTACTCAATGGTCCCATGATGAAATTTGTTTTTGTGAGACCAGAGAAAAATACATTTCTGCCGAGTGCACAAATTTGGTAGAGAATTTTTCAAAATACTTTCAATTCTTATAGGCTATTAAAATAAGGAGTTGGGGAAAGCACCCTGCCCAGGGCATCTTCTTTTCAAAAAGCAGTCAGTGCTATCAACTCCATCATATGATTGTCCTGAAGATCTGCAAAAAGACCTGAATGACTCTCTATTAAGCTTAGAAATTTTCAGTACAGGCACCCTGTCTTGGTACATGCCATTCTATGCTGTTTGTAATAAGTGAAAAGAAGGTTTTGTGTTGCTGTAGGATAGGAAGAACTGGATCCTCTGGTCCCCCCCCCTTTGGAATACAAGCATCTGAAATCCTCTCCCTCACTCTTGTCCTTCTCCAGGTTTCCTCTGTAGTCTGGCCGCCAGCTTTGACCAGATGTTGAGCAGATATAAAGGGAATCAAGGAGGCTAAGCGATCCACAGCAATCATTTACCCAGCTCCTCCTACTGGGCAGAAACTTCCTCTGGACTCCTCTTTTTTTGGTTGGGGGTAAAAGGTGGGGAGTAAAAAGAATTCATGCTTTTGCCATGCTCTGGGAAGTTACCAAATATAAATGAACTAGATTGTCTTTCCCTTAGCGCCAGATGGGACAAGTCTTGGTGGCTTTTGACAGAGATCCCATTTTCTACATTTCCTTCCCAATTCTTGTGTTTCATGTCACACATAGCTTCTTCTCTATTAAATGCCATTTCCAATAAGGAAGTACCTACAGATCAGAAGTTAATATGACTGACCACACTTTTCTCTTCCACTGGTTAACTGGACAGAAATGTAACTAAATGTAAAAGAATAGAAAATATTGAAAGCTAAGTGGATGGGGAGCCAGGCCTAGAGACAAGAAGGTCCTGGGTTCAAATTTGGCCTCACATATACTAGCTGTGTGACCCTGGGCAAATCACTTGACCCCAATCACCTAGTCCTTACCTCTCTTTGGCCTCAGAGCTGATACTTAGTTTCAACTCTAAGATAGAAGGTAAGGATTTTATAAAAATAAATGAATAGCTGAGCTTGGATTTCATAAAAGCTCCCCTTGACAAGGAGGGGGGAATGATAGCAGAAACCATAGTTTGACATCAGTGTGCACAAGTAAAAAGTTGAAGCCACAGTAGTTCAGTCCCAATATACTTCTATCTTTCAGCTTCAGTTTGTTCTCTAGGTGACTCTGGATGGAGGCTACAGAAGTAGCAGCTGAATTCTGATGGCTACTCAAATGCCAACAGAACTGGCCTCTACACCCATGCAGCCCATCTCTAGTCACCTCTTGAAAATTCGTGAGCCTGGCATTCCACCCCATCCCCATTCTTCTGGGCATATCTCACATCTCATAAGAGTTCTTCACAAGGGGACAGCAGCTCTGTCTCTTTAAAGTTTATTCACAATTTCTAAGGTTCCCAGAGGCTCACGTCGACAGGCATAGAGACTTTAGGTCTGCCTGCAAATACTCGTCTCCAGTGACCCGCTCGCTCCACATTCATTTTCCCTTACTCTTTGTGGGTCCTGGCAGTCAATGAAATAGTTCCCCATGTGGGGCATTTTTCATTTCTAAAGCTACCTTTTTCTCGGCTTCATGTCTAGTATTTTATTTTCAAGACTGACATTAAACTCATCCCTAGGAATAGCAGCTCTCTCCTGCTCCTCTCTGCAAACGTGTTTGGTGAGGATGCTACAGAAGTTTAATTGATCAAATGAGAGTCGCAGAAGGATGACATACAGTACTGTGCGGAAATATATGCTAATGGAAGTGCACTAACCATCAAGATCTGGAAAGCACCATCACACTGTTGAGTTCTGAGACACGCTCCTCAGATGGCATTTGCGATGTAGACCTTCACAGGAAGTCGAATCGTTTTGTTTGTTTTCAAAAAGATACGGCTTCTTAACAGAAAATCAGAGAAGCCGTCACTATGAATTTGTCCTATATTAAAACTGTAGGATAAATTACTGTCCTTCAGCCTGCCATGAAAAATCTCTTCTACCATTACCACTTTTGGATTTTAATAGCGGTGCTAATGGATGAACATGGTAACAACTGTACTCAAATTTTCACAAGAAATTGCAAACTCTTGCAAACAACTTTCTCACCTACATCCATCATACCTAGAATCCCATGTTGGCACTACCTGGTTGAATCAATGTTCTTTCTATGTCTCCACTTCTGTCTTCTATTTGGAAAGAGCATTTTCTAGAAAATCTCTGAAAGTACAAATTGATCTTTTTACGGGGAATCATATTTAAAGGAAGAAATTTTTACTTTTAATTTTTTTTCAGTAAACAAAAATCTGTTTTCTATCCTATGCTAAAACCCTCCTTACATTGAGAGAAGAAAAAAAGACAATGAAAATCCATGTTAACAAACATGTAAAGACAAGCAAAACAAATTCACATATTGACCAAGATTTAAAAAATGTGTCTTGCTCTTAATTCCAAGTTCATCCTCAATCCCTCAATCTTCTGAAATCATAGATGGGCACTGCATTTATTAGCATTATAGCAATTATAATATTATTAATATTTCAAAGTTGAGGTGAGTATCTAATAGTAAAGAAATAGTTATGTGTAGAGTATTTTAAGGTTTGGAAATCACTTAACATACAGGTCCTCACCTTTAAGCTCACAACAAACTTTAGGTCTTGGGAGTCCAAGTATCATTATTCCCCCTTTTTTTTTTTTAAACCCTTACCTTCCATCTTGGAGTCAATACTGTGTATTGGCTCCAAGGCAGAAGAGCGGTAAGGGCTAGGCAATGGGGGTCAAGTGACTTGCCCAGGGTCACACAGCTAGGAAGTGGCTCAGGCCAGATTTGAACCTAGGACCTCCCATCTCTAGGACTGGCTCTCAATCCACTGAGCTACCCAGCTGCCCCCCATTATTCCCTTTTTATGGATAAGAAAACTGAAATTCAGAAAGCTGAATGAGCTTGTCCAAGGCCACACCAGTAACAAGGGTCAAAGATAACATTTCAATTCAGATCGTTTTAAAGCTGAGTCCAATGCCCTTTCCACTACAGCATAGTAGTTGTTGACTTGGTCATCTTTTGTTTGGGGTTTTTGTTCTTGCTTCTGCCATTGTAGGGAATTGAGGACAATAAATTCCAGGTGCCATCTTATTATAATAAGAATCCTTCAGATTTTTGTAATGACATTCATAGCCAAATTTATCAGAAAGCAAAAGATTATAACCATCCATCTCAATCATTTGGACATCAAAGTCACTAAGGATTTATCCTCCGCTCATTTCACAACTGAAAAGAAAACTCAAACGAAGACTGAATGGGGCATCTCCAGTGATGCATGAAAATGAGGTGCCATTCAAGCAGAAGATATTAAAGCCAGTATTACTTGGCCAGCAAAAGCCCAACAAAATGCTAATGTTGATTGTCTATTACATCTGAGATCCAGGCTGAACTCCATTAGAATGCTTCTTAAGATTATTGCTCGCCATGATGCCATCAAGGCTTGTTGAGAAAATACAAATACAAATCTTTTGAGAATTTGGCTTCTATAGATAGAAGGCATCACGCCCTAAATGGATTCTGAAAAAAAAAAAAGCCATACTATAATGAGATAATTGGCTGTGATTATGTGAGTGGATAAACTAAGGCATTATTTCAGTAGAAGTCCTTCATGGTATTCTTCCAGTCTATCCTTCTGGCTATTTGCTCATTATTCTCCTTCACTCGCTTTACATTCCGGCTAAAATGAACTATTTGTTATATATACTTTTAGTACCATGATTCATGAGCTCCTACTAATCAGGAAGTAAATATGATGAACTTTTAGCAAAAGTACTTATTAAAATTAAAATGTTGACCCCCCCCCCCCGATGGATACCACACTCAATGTAAAGATTGGACATCCAGTTAGAATGTAAAAGTGGTGAGGCACAGAAAGATGGAATACCTGTGGCCAAGGGAGTTCATAACTGTACCACCAGTCCCTTCTCTCCTTAAGTCCATAGCCAGCTCCCTCTTTTGATGCCAAAGCTCCAACTCCTCAAAGCTGCTTTATCCCTCAAATGATGGCTTCTTTGTGCTCATGCCTGTCTAGCGTATGTGTCTGTTTCTTCCACTCTGCTTAGAACTCTTTGGAACTGAATTTCTCATGGTTGGATTGTGTGCTTCCCTTTGGGTAAGCAGCTTCACTGTTAGACATAACAGCCAAATGGGTGGGAGAGCAACAACAATCCTGCCCCTGCTGCCTTCTGGTGCGAGGCCAGGAATCTTCCAAAAAACTGCTCGGACAGATGAAATGGCCATCTCCTCAGCAACTCAGTCTTTAAAAGCCCTTGGGGCATGGCCAACTTTTCAGCCTAGTCAATCTCATGCTGCTTCTCCAAGAGGATCGGAGAATATTGTTGGCCCCTTACCTTGAGCTGGGGTCACCATATATTAACAGATTAAAAGCTCATTATCTGAGATTTTATCCTATGACTACATTAATTGAGCTGGGGAAGGAAATGATGCCCCTGGAAGGGGGGCAGGAATAACCAAGTAATCGAGTCCCAAAATCTATAAACCAAAGCAAGTTTATTGAGTTTGCCAACTAATGAGGCTCTCCTGTCTCATAGTAGAGTCACACTGTTCAGAGAGGGAGTGGCGCCTTTTATAGGGCTGGAAAAGAGTGGGGATATGATATTTGTTTCTAGAGGTCTGGGTCTTGCTACTTATTTGTCCACCAGACCCAGGTTTATTGTGGTTATGCTGGTTCTTGGATCAGGATGCAAAACAGGATATATTGACACTTTATTCTGGGCCATTTTCAACTTTTAAATGGGAATTGGGTCAGGGAGCATAATAAGGGATGAGGCAATGGCAGGTGATAAGACGTAATGTCAGGACCCCCTTCACTCTTCCTATAAAAATTTACCGTCCCTAGCAAATCAACCGAAATGCTTTTTGGTAAAGTCTGCTTTGCCCATGTAACACAACATCTGGCAAATAACATTCTTCAACAAGGCTAGAGACCTACCATAGGTAAGGGGGACTAGGGATTAGACTCCTAAAGTTAGGGTAACAGAATTTTAATAAGCAGACCTAATTTTACAAAATCTCATATTATATATATATATATTTTTTAAAACCCTTACCTTCCGTCTTGGAGTCAATACTGTGTATTGGCTCCAAGGCAGAGGAGTGGTAAGGGTAGGCAATGGGGGTCAAGTGACTTGCCCAGGGTCACACAGCTGGGAAGTGTCTGAGGCCAGATCTGAACCTAGGACCTCCCGTCTCTAGGGCTAGCTCTCAATTCACTGAGCTACCCAGCTGCCCCCCATATTATATATTAATATAAATGTGTGTGTGTGTGTGTGTGTGTGTGTGTGTGTGTATGCTTGCAATGTCCTTTGACAACCCAAAAGCAATTTAGAAAACAAAAAAGGAAAGAAAAATCAAGTCTCCACACTTAATGGGGAAGCCTGGATCCAAAGGAACTCCTAGAGTTTAAGTATTAAGTATTTTTTTTAATGTTATTTGTATTAAGTATTTTTTAAAATGCTATTTGATCTTCATGGACTTTCCCTAGAGGCTTTAGGAACTATCGACTGATTAGAAGTCACTCCTGGTTTATTTTTGTCTTTGATTTATGTACAGATCTTATTTGAAGAGAAGAACATGGGGTGTTCACCCTCCTACTAAGGAACCCTTCTGCTCTGGAACCAAAAACATATAGACCTGGATTAATTGTTGTGGATGAAAAATTCCTCTAGGTTCCTGATACACCTAGGATTGCTCAGCTAGATTCCTATAATCTGTTCCTCTTGGCTGATTAACTTTCGATCACCTTGGCTAGCCTTCTCTTACCTCTACGGCTTGTTTTCTTGTCATACTGTAATTATTTATATCCTGGAGTGATAACTTATGATGATAACGACTAAGTAAGGGTACAGGAAACTTACCTGCCCCCCCTTAATAAAAATATTTTAAAGTGTGATGAAACACAATGTAAACAGTTATTATTACAATTCAAAGGTAATGGGAATAGGAAGAGTTTGGATTTGGAGACAGAGGATTTGGGTTCAAATTCTGTCTGCCATTTACTGACTATGGGGCTTTGGGTCTCAGTTTCCTACTCTGCCAAATGAGTTAGCCTACATGATTTTCTAAGGTCTCGTTCAGCTTATCTTTAATGGTTCTATGATTAAAAACCTATTTAAATGGCTTGTGGTTCCATAGGCTTGAATGCTTCCTTCAGAAACAAAGATGTGACCCCTTCATTGCTTAGGAGTTAGTCTTTGAGGATTTCTGTATCCAGAAAATCCATCACCTTGTGGCTAACATGGTGATAGCAGCTGATGGCTTACACATTCATTGTCCTATGCCTGTGAGACCTTGACATCATATACCAGCGCCATGCCAGGAAACTTCCCCTGGAATTGTCTTAGAGAGATTCTGAGGATCATTTGGCGAGGTGAGGTACCAGCTACTAAGGTCCTCTTGCACCCAAACCGCCAATATTCAACTCTACTGCAAAGGGCGATGTGTTGTTTGAATGCCAAACACACAGCCTAAAGGACTGTTTTACAGAGAGCTCCTCACACAGAGGTCAGAAGAACCAATGCAAGGACACTCTCAAGGTCTCTCTGAAGAACTTTGGTATCGATTGTCTGACATGGGAGACGATGGTGCAGAGCACGCAACATGACATGTCCATGCTAAAGAAGGCACTGCACTCTATGAGCAAAGCAGAGCCGCAGGAACTCACAAGAAATAGGAGATGTGCACATTTAGATGCATCTTCCCCCAAAATGTTTAGATGGGCTATTTGTGACCAGCCTAAGATGGTACAGCCTTTTTGAATTCTGATGGGTCAGCCACAGTCAGATACACTGTGCCATTCCAAGACCACTAAAACTAAATTCAGAGAAATTCATTAGGGGGAAAGGAAAAAGAATAAGCTTTTATTAAGGTCCTACTGTGTGCCCAGACACTATGCTAAGTACTTTTCTTAAAAATAGCTCATTGTTCTTCACAATGACTTCAATGAAGTGATGTCATTTTGGTTCTCTTTGAGTTCTAACGGCAACAACCAACCACATCGGAAGGAAGGCAGGCAGGCAGGCAGGAAGGAAGAAAGGAAGGAAGGAAGGAAGGAAGGAAGGAAGAAAGGAAGGAAGGAAGGAAGGAAGGAAGGAAGGAAGGAAGGAAGGAAGGAAGGAAGGAAGGAAGGAAGGAAGGAAGGAAGGAGGTAGGGAGAAGAGAGAGAGATCTACTCTTTCTCCATCTGAAACAAGGCAGGGAATCAAAGTATCCAATCTCTCAGGGTAGAGAGGTGCTGATTGATTTTTAAGGGTATTATTTGCTCAGCTCTGGGATTCTGAAATAGGTTTCAACTCTCATTGATAAATATGTTGCATAAAGCCACATCCTACTAGAGAAAAGGAAAGAATTTCACTCAGAACGCTTCTGGGCTGTTTACTAATAATACAAGTTCTCCTTTTTTTCTTTATGGTAGCTGTTTAAGAAATTCTGAGCAGGTGGCAAACTGTTCCCCTTTGCTCTGGAGTTTATAATGCAGGACAGAGAACACCTGGTCTAGAAATGGACTGATTAGCAGAGAACTGACATGCATAGATATTTCCTCTGGACCAAATGTCAATTAGAAATCCTGCCATTGTGTCAATTTTGTTCTATCCTCTGCCCTATTGTTCTAGAAGGCTGACTATTATTCCAAGTTGATTGCTAATGGTATTTAATGATTATGATATCTAATATCTTTATATTCCATTAAGGTTTACAAAATGTTTTGCAAATATGAGCTCGTTTTATCTTGAGAACAGCCCTGGGGAATAGATGCTATTGCTATCTCCATTTTACAGATAAGGAAACTGAGGCAGATGGAGGTTAAGTCACTTGCCTAGGATCAGATGGCTGATATCTAAGGTGGAATATGAATTCAGATATTCCTGAATTCAGGTCCAAAACTCTATCCACTGAATCACCTATCCATGTTACAAGCATATAACTTTTGTTATTTATGTTGGAATTGGTCTATGAACACCATGTTAATTTATGCGCTGCTACGACTGACTTGAAAAGGAGATAATGAATGCAAACTTTTTTTTGCAAATCCATAAATATTCTTTACTATGAATTTTCTATGCTAATTAACACATGTAAATGTGTATATACCTACACTTTTGTATATAGACATGCATTTACAATCATAGTATCCAACATCTATAGTGCATATATGTGTATAACATACATTAATAAAGAGGAAACAATGTGTGTCTATGTATGTGAGGCACCACTCATCAATGAACTGCTATACATAAAAAATATGTATGTGCAGCAAAGTTATTCATAGAGAATGAACTTACCAACAATCAACCTTTCTGTATTTAATCAGTAAAACCCAGCAGGTAAAGAGAGAAAGAGATAGGCCATCAAAATAATTGCAGAACATATATTTTTGGTAATCATATTACCAAGAGGCATACGAGAATTTTATAAACACCAGACTTAAATAATTTTAGTAATTGGATTTGACAATATGAAAAAGATAATTCTATTTAAACTAATTAACATATTTAGTCTCATATCAAATAACTAAGGAGTTAATTTATACAGACAGAAAAAATAATAAAATTCTTCCAAAGTATCAAAAAAAATCAAGAATCTTAAGGGAAATAATGAAAAGAAAAATATGAAAGAATGGAGACTAGCAACGCAAGGCATTAAACTTTACAACAAAGCTGCAATCAATGAAACTATTTTATACTGGTTTCAAAGATAGGGAAAAAAACACAATGGGACAAATAAAGTAAAACAACTTTAAAATAAAAGAATATGGTTGCATGGTGTTTGGTTAACCAAAGGACCTCAAACTTGGGGTAAACTCTTTTAAACTACTATGTAAACCAGAAAATAGTCTGGCAGAAATTAGATTTAGATCAGTTTCTCTCCCATTTACAACAAGAAGCTCCACGTATATGAATGACCAGGACATAAAAAGTCATCTCAAACAAATCAGAGGAAAAGCAAAATGAGAATTTCTGCAATTATTGAATGGAAGGAATTCTTGAGCAAACAAAGGATATGTGGGGGGAAACATATATATATATATATATATATATACATATATATATGTGTGTGTGTATAATATATATATTATACACACATATAAATAAAATGAAAAGCAAGAGAAAAGGAAAATAGGGAAATGAAAAAAATCTTTGCAGTCTGTTTCTTTGGCAAAGATCTGATATCCAAAATAAATAGGAAAATATATATTTGTATGTGTATGTATATTTATGTTTATTTACATAAATACATATATAAACAAGACCTTGTTCCCAGTACATAAAGGATCAGTCTATAACCATTTATTGAATGCCTAATTTGTGCCAGATATTAGGATAAACTCTGAGAATATGAAGAAAATTATTCTTACTAAGGAAAATAATTTTTAATATAGAACAGCATTATAATAGGTGGGGGACACAAGGAAATAAAATCTTAAGTCATTCAAATAAATTATGAGATGGTAACATGCGCAAGAACTTTGGAAATAGGAACAAGTACCTTTTTTTTTTTTATTTAACTAACTGATTCCATCCAGGATCCCACAATCATCCTGTGAGGGAGTAAAGCCTGTGGAGAAGGGGTCCACCATTCCAACCACCACCACAACTAGCTGCCAACCAACTGTACTAATGGGCAAGTAGACTCAAAAACTCTGGAAACGGCAATCTTTCTTTTCCCCAAAGCATCACTCCTGCTACCAGAATGCCCCAATAGGAATCATTCAGGGAACCAGCTCTCCTGGACATCTGACCTGTCAATGGCCCCTGCAGGTTCTATAGTCTGCAACTTTTCAGAAGCCACAGGTGTTTGAATACTCAAAGCAAGGGCATCCTTCCTATCATGGTCTTTGGCACTTTTCAATCTTCAACATTCAGTAAATAATTATTAAGCGCCCACAATGTGTCAGGCATTGTGCTAAGCTTTGGAGATACAAAGAAAAGTAAAAGATAGTACCTGCCCCAGGGAGTTCACAGTCTGATAAGGGAGCCAGCATGCAAACAGCTATAAACATAAGAAAAAGACATCTACTCTAATTCTATGTTTCCCCAGATCCTGACAGAATGCTTTGTACATAAGTACTTGGTTGCTGTTTTCTTTTTTCTTTCATTCACATAAAATTATGGTATAGTGGAAAGAATGCAGGGCTTGGAATCAGAAGATCTGCAAACTTTGAGCAAGTTACTTCTTGTCACTAAGTCTCGGATTCTTCATTTCTAAAATGAAGAGGTTATTAATCAGATGATCCCTGGAGAAAAAAAGTACGTTGCTGTTTTATTTAGTCTTTCCATTTGAAATGTCTGGGATTTCGGTGTTTAGAATAAAGAATTTCAGGTTTCTGTTTGCCCAGGGCATCAATAGTGTATTTTCCACAATCATCCATCCATGTGTAACATTAAGTTGTACAATGCATCATGCTAAAATGAAATGGGGTTTTACTACCCTCATTTTTCCCCATTCAAGCAGAAGCCACCAATTTAATTTCATTTATTCTGCATGGGAATGAATTTCAGATTATGTATCAAGGAAAAAAACCCAACGATTTCCCCACTGAGACATAATAATATTCTCACTTAATAATGAATTATATTTTCCCTCCCCCTTTTTGAGATTTCACCCACTAAACCCAACTCCTTTTGTTTCCTTGACAATTCCCAGGCATGGTTTAAATGCTTAAGGTTCTGCTTTCAGGATAATAATTTCTGATCCTCATTTTCACCAACAGCAAAAGTCCTATGAAAGTTCATGTGTGTGTCTTGCTCTTTGCATTTTACAAGCACAAAGAAAATTAAAGTTGAAAGAAGGTGCATCTCTAATTACTAGGAAATGAGTTACAACAAAATGGCACTAAGCGGCAGCATAATAAAGACAACCTCGATTAAAAGTTACAATAACCAAACAAAGAAGAATTCAACATTACACATATTAATCACTTATCCAAGAGCTAAGCTGAATGGCTGGTAGAAAAAGGAAGCTATTTTCCTGTTGTAGCTATGAATCACATGAGTTAGCCACAGAAGGCTAAAGGGATCTCCTCTTTGATGAATAGGGAAACGCTAGAATTCAGGAAAGATGTTTTACCAAAATTATCAAAAAGTCACAAAATGTTCAGTTAATGTGAAAACTCTCTGGACCACACTTTGTATCAGCACTCATATGTTGGGTCTACCAGAGGGCAGCTATAACTACAAGTTCTGGGGGTAACATCGTGGGACTATAGGGCTGCTGACCTATGTCATAAGCCTCCATAAATGCAATGCACTTACTCAATCACTTGGATGGCATAGTAAGACCATTAGTAATAATGCATTTTCTCCATACCCTTAGGGCTTAGTCTCCAAAACCAACTGTCCATATGAAGATTGGCATCAAACTCAAAGTACAGTGGTGATGAAAGCAGTGTATATGATACATGGATAGCAAAAACAATTTGACTTCTGCTACTCCTGGGGTTATAAGTCCTTTCTCTTTCCATACTATCTTCACAGATATTTTCCTTGAGTGCACCATCCATGCTGGATGAGCTGTCTGGCTAGGCTGCCACTTCCATTCCTCTCCATAGCCCAATTTTCTTCTCTTCTGTCAGGTATTGCAGGCTCTAAAACTACTTTCTCTCTTAAGTAACTGATTATCTGCATAAGTCTAGACTGTATTTCTCAATGTAATGTTTCCTACTAGTCAAATAAAGCCTTTTCAAAGCTGCATGGCTGATATGGAAAGAAGGAGATAGAAAATCCCTCCTTGCCACCCAGCAGGGATTACCTTCACTGCCAGCTCTGGGCTTTCAATATCTCTGACACTCAAACTGCTAGACAGGAGGTTTCCTGTTCCACTACTAGACACTGACCAGTGTTAGGCAAAGGAAGACAAGAAATCTTTCCTCTTTTCCTGTAGGGTTCTTACTTTACAACTGTTCCCAGTCTTAACTACCTTGTGTTCCTCAGCATTTACTTAAAGCCCCCACTGGCAGTGTTCTCTGACTTCATCAGGTAAGTAGTCAAGCAGCTTAAAGAGCTATCAAGTTGTAGTCCTGTCTTTACAACAGGTTTAAGATCTCAGTGACATCTTTTAAATATGAATCTTCTATGACTACATTGACTGGAGAGGGAGTGGGGTTCACTTACATCAATAGATATCTGTCAAGTGCATAGCCTAAACCACTGCATCTTTGAACATGTATATTTTATATATATGCCACTTTGAAATTTAGTATAAGCCTCCTTGAGTATTCACCATAACCCTCATTTCTTCCTTCCTCCCTCCCTCCCTCCCTCCTTTCCTTCCTTCCTTCCTTCCTTCCTTCCTTCCTTCCTTCCTTCCTTCCTTCCTTCCTTCCTTCCTTCCTTCCTTCCTTCCTTCCTTCCTTCCTTCATTCCCATCTTCCTTCCTTC
Organism: Monodelphis domestica; assembly: GCF_027887165.1. NCBI lineage: Eukaryota > Metazoa > Chordata > Mammalia > Didelphimorphia > Didelphidae > Monodelphis > Monodelphis domestica. The sequence continues at coordinate 42,609,807 of NC_077231.1, forward strand.
CTTCCTTGCTTGCTTCCTTCCTTCTTTACTTCTTCTCTTCCCTTCCCTTCCCTTCCATCTCAGAATCAATACTGCATTCTAGGGCAGAGGTGTTGTAGTGTGGTAAAGGCTAGACAATGGTGGTTAAGTGACTTGCCCAGGGTCACACGGATAAGAAGTTTCTGAGGTCACATTTAAACCCAAGATCTCCCTTCTCTAGAGCCAAGTAGCTCTCAATCCACTGAGCCCCCTAAGCTGCCCTTTTCAAAAGTTCTATACCATAGTGCTTTAAAATGAAAAGATAATCCTATATACTTATGTATTAGCCAGTCTAGTAAAGAAGAACTAGCAGATAGCTGGGAATCAGAAGACGTACTGTGCAGTGACAAAGCTACATAGCTGATGCAGCTCCTTTCCAGTCAGCAGGGATGTCATCCACTGGCAGCTCTGTCCAACACTCAAACTGCTAGATAGTATACTTGAATTAAAAAAGCCCTTTGGACTGTCACAAAATATTTTCTAAAGCAGATTACATGTATACACATCAATATTTACACATCACAACATGCATGTTACATTTATATATATAAACATGTGTATATATGCAATACTCTATTATAGTATGTATTTTACAAAGTATTACCTAAATGTGGAATATTTTTATTATTAAAATAGCTCACGTTATCATAGTGTCTTATTTTGAAGGCTGTAAAAACAATCAGTTTCAGATTCCAATAGAAATCTCTCAATGAAGAAAAAATAAAACACATTTTTCAATTTTCAAATTGGCTTTCCTTCAGACAGGGCCTTCCAAATCATGTCAAAACACTGCTCTGTCTCACTTTAAAATTATATCAAAAGCCTGTCTCTTTTGGGAAACCTTAAAGTCATAAGTCCCTCACACCATGGTTTCTACACTGTAGCTACTGCTCTGTTTTCTACCTTGGCTGCTTTTTGCCTTCAGATTATAAGCTTTTCAGAAAAGGAGATTAGTTGACTCTAAAATGCCACACATGTTTTCAAATAATTAAATAATATAGAAAAAAAAGTTCCTTCCAGTGAATCTCTGAGGCTGATATACAGTGATTTTTTTAAACCCTTACCTTCCATCTTAGCATTAACACTGTGTATTAGTTACAAGGCAGAAGAGTGGTAAGGGCTAGGCAATGGGGGTTAAGTGACTTGCCCAGGGTCACATAGCTAGGAAGTCTCTGAGGCCACATTTGAACCCAGGACCTCCCATCTCTAGGTCTGGCTCTCAATCAACTGAGCCACCCAGTTGCCCCCAAAATGCAGTGATTGTATAGTAAATAGGCTCTAAAAACATAAATATCTAATTGTCTAGAATGAAGATTATCCAGCTGCTGGCCATGAATGACCATGGTGTAGGAATCCCACTCCTGGTGATGTGTGTTAGAGAGTCTCTAATCTTGACTCCAATGTTTGGAGAGCATATCATGACACTGATAAAATGATGTCTATTCCATGGATAGCACAGCAGAAAAAGCAGTGAACTTGGGACTAGGAAATCTGGGTTCAAGGAACAGTTTGCAGGGATAAGTTCATCGCCTGAAGTATCATCATGGAGACTAATTTAGCTTTGTTGTTTAGCATTCTTAGTTGCCTCTCCCCTCTGACTGTACGGTTGAAGGGTAGAGCAATAAACTCCTCCCCTCTCTTGATAGAGGACTCAGAATTTTCCAGGTAACTCCATTTCCCATCAGCTGGTCGTGGTTTCAACTCCAGTGATCTGTGTCTCTGACTGGATTGTCCAAAAGGCTTTGACCTCTCCCTACTGGCAGAAGGAATTTTCAACTACAAACATTTCTGAAGACAAGTCCCATATTTGTAATAGGTGTCAAGCACACTATTTTCCATAAGAGGGAAATAATAGATCCCAAAATCATTTCATGATTTTATCAGACTGATGATTTCAAATCTAGTGCTTTTTTTCATGCCATCATTATTAAGAATTTTCATGATCTGTGTCATTTATATAATAATTATATAATTTAGTAGAAAATTATTAAGTTGCTTTTTAATTCTTAAGCTACCATAACAAATACTTTCCTGAACAGTAAGAAAACTTGAATACTTTGGAAAAGTTCCTATCATAGAGACAAACTATGATAGTTCTTTTGTTCAGTCAGTTTTCAGTCACATCTAACTCTTCATGATCCCAATGGAGGTCTTCTTGGCTAAGATACTGGAGTGGTTTGCCATTTTCTTCTCCAGTTCATTTTAGAGATGAGGAAACTGAGACAAACAATCTGACTGGACTCATCCAGGGTCACACTGCTAGTAAGTGAGGCCAGATGTGAAATCAGGTCTTTCTGACTCCAAGCTGGAGCTCTATCTACCTTGCCAAATACCTTCCCATGATACATCTACAAAAATCCTTAACGGCTCTGTAATTGTCACTGTAGAGAGTTCCTGGTAGGTATAAGAAAGCTAACTGAACAGCAGCACTAAGTTTTATGTCCAAAGAAAAAGAGCTTGGAGGTGGGATTTGAACCTAAGGCTGCCTGGCTCTGAGCATAGTACTCAGTATCCATCCACCATGTTGTTCTAACCTGCTGCCTCAAACCAAAACCGTTGTTGCAACACGAGACTTTTACAAAAACTGATTATGGCAAATAGGCATGTGAGAGAATTCTCTAAAAATCATTTGTGCATAATCACAAGATTCTTAGCAAAAGTAATGCTAATGGAACAATAGCCATATGCATCGACTGTACAGAGAAATCACAGATTTGGATAGAAACTTGACAGAAAAGAGGATTACGTCAAGAACGTGGATATATAAGAAGGAATCGGTACCGTGGTCCCCATAGCATCTTACTTAGGTTCGCTCTGCATGCAGATAGATGAGATGCATACCCACATATTTTTCTGATGTCTCTCTAGAATAAGAAATCAAAGAATGCCTCTTTCATCTGCTTTCCTCTGAATGAGTTTGTCATAACGTAAATTTCAGGTTAATTGACTCCCTCTACTGGCCAAAGATGAAACCTTTAGAAAATCGCTTCCTTTTTAAAAATTTTCAGGCTTTCCATACAGGCTCTCATCTCTAAAATGTGTTCATTGCTTTAATGAAGATGAATAAATGCCATTTAACAATATAGAAACTGATATTTTAATTAATAGAACATTTCATTAGAATCAATAGAACACTGATGGATAATATGAAAGGCAAGTCAACATGATGTTCTGAATTAGAACAGAACGAAGAATAAAACTTGGTTGCTGCAACTTACAAACAGGAAGCCTAACAGCTTCTTGTGCTGGCATAAATAACAAGTAATTTTGCTAATAAAATGCAGAGAAACCTGTTTACTAGGACTCAGTTAGCGAGGAAGGCATAACTCACAAGCCGATGGTCCTAAATAGAAGACTGAAACCACTTCTTCTTGCCATAAAGCCCCAAGTCTTGTCATTAAAGAGGATGGAAACATAAATAGCATTTGATGAACAAAAGACACATTTAAAATATTAACACAGAAAACCAGTTTATAATCTACTCAGAGGTATTTGAAGGGGAAGAGGAGCTATGGCCTGAAGCATTACTAATCACTGAATTAATTCCATTTTGAAGAATCTTCCAAATGATTTTGATCTTCCAGGCTACAAAAGGGAAAATAAGAACATAAACACCAGGTCCAGCTATTTGTATTTTGGAAAAACAAGGCACAGTATTTGCAAAAAATGCTAGGTCCTACATTATGGTGGGTGATCCCCAAGTATAATAGCTTTATCTTTAATTAATTAACAATCATTTATTAATGTAAAAATTAAATTTAGTCTCTAGTAATAGAAATATTCTATTTTATGAGGTTTATTAAGGATTTTTAGAAATCAAAGATACAAAATAATAAAATAAAGAGCCTTCAATGTGGCAGCCACTGTGCCAAGTGCTGTGGGAAATTGATGAAAAGGAAGTCATCTTCATCCTAAAGAGCTTATTTAAATTCCACTGAGGAAAACTATATGTGCATATATATGAGCATACATATATATATATGCAATAAACACACAAACATATTTTACCCCTTGAAACATAACAATATATATGTATATATACACACACATACAATATATACGTATATACACTATGTACACATTATACATTTGTGTGTATTTTCAAAATATACATAAAATAGAGGCAGGTAGGTAGCTTTAGTGAATAGAGCTCTAAATCTGGAGATCAGAGGTCCTGAGTTCAAATGTGGCCTCTGACACTTCCTAGCTGTGAGATCCTGGGCAAGTCACTTCACTCCAATTGCCTGGCCCTTGGCACTCTTTTATATTAAAATCAATATTTACTTCAATTCTAACATCAAAGATAAGGATTTAAATATATGTGTTTGTGTGGATATAAACACATGTATGTGTATGTATGTATACAAAATAAATATATTTTGGAGGAAAGGCATTACTTTTATAAAATAATCATTTTTTCTGTCATTTTTCAAATATAAACGTAACTAAACTGCTATAGAAATAGCCTGCTGCACTGCTTTGAAGATAGGAATCCTGCCTCAAAAACTAATCAGCTAGGAGGGCAGCTGGATGGCTCAGTAGATAGAGAGGCGGGCATAGAGATTAGAGGTTCTGGGTTCAAATCAGGACTCTGACATTTCCTGGCTATGGGACTCTGGGCAAGTCACTTAATCCCAATTGTCTATTCCTTACCACTGTATGCCTTGGAATCGACACTTAGTATTGATTCTAAGATGGAAGGTAAGTGTTGTTGTTTGTTTGTTTTTAAAGTATCGCTTCTCAAGACCAAGATACTCTTTTTCTGAGAAGTATGATTTAGCGAATACCCATTCTGGAAAAGAAATTGACATTTTTTTTACTTTGTGACAAAAATTAAATTATCGAAGAAAGTATTCTGTGTGCTGTAAATCCTCATAACTCCGCAGAAATCTTCAGGGAAATTCATTTCCCCCATCTTAAAGTGTTTTCTTAGATACAAAAAAGCTTAGGATATGCAGATTTGCTACATATAAGAGTAGTTCACATAAGCTTATGTGAAAATGTTGATTTTGTCTATTTAAGTATAATTGGGAAAAATATTCTAAATTAGTACATTTAAAAAAAGAATAATTGAATGTCACACTTTTTTTTTTAGACCATGCTAATTTTTTGGATATGCTGAGTTCTTCAATAGCTAATAAAGTCAAGAGCACTGGTAAATTAGGAAAGAGGCACTGCATGAAGGTAAAAGGCACGAAGGCAAAAACAAAAACTAAAAACTAAACTAAACTGGTCCACTCTCTATAAATGGGACTCAAAAGCACTGCTTTTTCAAGATCATAACAGTCCTTTTCCAAGAAGCATAATTAGGTAAAACACAATCTGAAAAAGAACGTGACACTTCTAAGAATTTGTGACAAAAATTAAATCATCGCGAAAGTATTCTGTGCACAGTAACTCTTGCTTCATCATAACTCAGCAAAAATCTTTTCTGCCAGAGAAATTCATTGTTCTCATCTTACGTTGAGCTTCCTGGGATATTAAAAGGTTTGGGGGATGCAGATATACTGCACACAAATGCATTTATGTGAATGATAGGTGTATATTTTGCGTTGATTTTCTCTATTTAAGAATAATTGAAGGTCATGCTTTTTTTAGACCGTGCCAACGTTTCTGATAGGCTCTTATCTTCACTAACTATAAAGTCAAGGGCACTAGTGAATTCGAAAAGAGGAATCACATACAGGTAATGGCAAGGCCACTTCTTTCTGCCATCATTTCGCTTCTGGGGCTTGAAAGGACTTGCTTGGCCCTGCTGTTTATTAGGTCAAAATAAATTATTCATGACCAAATGTGAATACTGATCAAATAGCTTAATGAGCCTGGGTTTTTATATACCACTACTGTCAGCAACATGAACAGGTCAGAAGTAATAACAGGAAGCCACTCTTCCACTGGTACCCCACGCTGGCACCCAGATGTTTGCCAGGCAGCAGGTAAAACCATATGTCCTATGTTAGCTGCACCCATCACTGAAGCCTTCAAAAAAGTTTGCTTCAAAGACACTGAAACTGCAAAAAAAAAAAAGTGTGTGAAAACAGTGTAGAGGTAGCAGCCACAGAATTAAAGCTGGGGTATATTCTGACCCACACCACGATTCTTTTCTAATCCCAGTTTGAAAAAAGGTAGCTCAGTGGAGCAGTTAGTGTGGGTAGAGAGCCCTGGGTTCAAATCTGGTCTTGAGGTATGATCCTGAATAAATCACTTCATCCCAATTGCCTAGCCTCTGCCACTCTTCTGCCTTGGTCCTAATATTTGGTATCAATTCCAAGATGGTACAAAAACAACAAACCAAAAAACCACCACTCCCCACCAACATGAAGGGATGCTTTGTTGGTGGTGAAATGACTCTGTACCTTCGTCTCAGTTATGGCATGGCATCATGGCCATCCTGAAAAATGGCATCTGATTCCTCATTCGGATACTTGCTAGACCCACACTAGATTTCTGCCCTCTGCTATCGAATTGTGTGAGGAAGGATATCTCCTTTGGGAAGGTCCTTAAGTGGAGGGAGTTTTATTTTGACTGCAGGTTCCTGAGAGATCAGGGTTACCTCAGTAGGGACCCCATCAGTCTGTCCTGTAGGTAACAGGATGTAAACAGAATTGGCCTTACGAGAGGGAGCAGCCGCTGGGGGAAAGAGATCTCAAGCTAAGCCAAGCAGAATATTCCTTGAATATGTTGCTATAAAGATAGAACTCAAGAGAATTTCTAGCCCTCCTAGGACCAGAATGTAAAAGTTAACAGTGACAGATGTTTACTCTATCAAGAAAAACCTAGTACCATTCATCGCTAAGAATAAAGACTTAATGCATATTTGCTTAAATACAAGAGATAGGGAATAGGTACAAGATCTGTGATTTCACAGAAAAGGGAAACTCCCAGATAAGAAAACTCCCTTTTTCCAAGTGTTCAGATTGCAAAATCTCTTGCTATGTATATGAGTACACTCATTTATATGTGTAAAATTCCACTTCATGCCACAACACCTTGATAAAGTTCAAAGGAAATAGGAATATTATGTATTAACATTAAATTGGAACCCATTCATCTAGCTCTAAATCATTTCCTCCTATCTTAATTAAAAGATCTGAAGCTGGAGGGCACCCCTGAAGCCTTACGGTCTAGTACTTTCACAGGAGAGGAAACCAAACAGACTTCAGAAGTTGAATCTGCACCAACATCCTTTGACTTTAGAGCTGACATTCTTTCCTCTCTATTATGTGGTCTTCTTCATTCTGGGTAATCATTGCCCCTAATTTACAAGCTATCTATTCAGCTCTTACCATATGCCAGTTCTTGTGCTGGGCACTGAGGATTCACTCAGGAAAGAATTTCAGTTGACATGGCCAGGGTGAGGGCTATGAGCACAGAGGACTCTTCCTCTCCTGGTCCCAAGATTTAGTCAGAGAGAGGTTAAACACCCCAGACTCAGAGTTATTTACTCCAATGGAATCAGCTTAGGGAAGGCTTCTAGACCAGGCTCAAATTCCACCTATAAGGTATCATTGGAATGCTCTAGTCCAGACTCACATACTCCAGCTTTCCTGGGCTCCCAAAGCACCTATAGTCTTAAAAGATTTGGGGAAAATTTATTCTGCTGCTGCTTCGCATTATTCTTTCTTAGGATCATAGATTAAAAGTTGAAAAAGACCTTGGAAGTCATCTAATCCAATCCCCTTGTTTAACAGATGAGAAAAATGAGAAGTTATGGCTTGCTCAAAGGTCACCCAGACAATAAATGGTTGCCTGGTACTTTTTTATCATAAGTTTACAGTATCAGGCTGAAAGGAGCCTTGGACAAAATGTCGTCCAATCCCTTGTTTTACTCATCCATCGGTGAGTAAAAAAATAAAATTCCCACAGGTAGTAAGTAGCCTAACTAGGATATGAGCTCAGACTCTGACTCCAAATCCCGCACTGTCTACTACATGACAATGAACTCATAACAGTGTCACTTATTAAACACTTTTAACTTAAATATTTTTTGTTACTCAGTCATGTCCAATTCTTCATGACCCCATTTGTGGTTTTCTTGGCAAAGATATTAGAGCTATTTGCCATTTCCTTCTCCAGCTCATTTTACAGATGAGAAAACTAAGGCAAACAGGATGAAGTGACTTGCCCCTTAGGGTCAGACAGCTAGAAAGTGTCTGAAGCTAGATTTGAACTCATGAAGATGAGTCTTCCTGACTCCAGACCTGGCACCCTAACCCTTGCAGCACCTAGATGCCCATTTTTTAAAGAGTATACATAAATCACATAACAAATCCCACTCTCCTCATCCACAAAAAAATAATGTTCCTGGAGAATGACTATAAGCAACATTTGGCATTCAAAACTCTTAGATGCTGGGGTATCATCTCCTACATACACCTCATACATTCTCACATATACATGTTCTTTCCTTCTAGAATGCCAGTCTATTTCATTTTGGCCTCTTTATGTCCACTATGGTGATTTCCAGAAAGGAAGCACTGATGACTCATTGATACATTGCCTTTCCCACATGCACAAGTAACAGCACTATATTAATTACTTGATAACAAGAAATAGCTTGGGTACAGTTTCATTTTTGTGTCAGTCAGCAACAGTCACTGCTGGGTCCTTTTACTGACACTCCACTCACTAGGGTCAATACCTGGCATAGTACATATTTACTGCTTATTAACTGAATGACTGCCTAAGAAATTCTGGCTTTGACCAGACTGTATGGGTTTCTCCACCTTTGGATAGATCTCTCTTAGTTAAGCCGAAACAATTTATTTTACCCAGGTAAATTCATAGCTGGACCGACAGCCCTTAGTACCACAAAATTTGTATTTGTGTGTGACTTTCAGATCTGAGATCACCCATAAGAAAAAGTATTATTAGACAGATCACCTGTGTCCTTAGCGGTTTGTTTCTTCATAGAAATGAATGCTTAGACCCAAACGATCAACATTTAAATGACTTTTTAGAATAGAATCCATTGGTAAATCAAAAACAAACAAAAAAATCCATAGAGCACACTAACTTAGAAAACTTAAAAAAGAAAGAAAATTATATTTCTGGGAGTTTGTAGACAGAGGGCAGCATGCACAAGCCCAAAGTACAAGCAGATAGCTACATGCTGACTTAACCAACAAGAGAAAGAAAAGAAAAGCTTGCTGTCTTTAAGGTGCCATCATTGTTTGAAATAGGTATTCATAATTCTAACTGCTTAGTCATTTGAAATGAAGGTGACCTCTATATATTTATATGATAAACTCAACCCAAGAGGCAGCATTTCTTTTCAATGTATAAAAAGCCATGATTCTGATGAGGTGTTAATCCCTAAAAATCAATAAAACAGGGGCATCAAATATCAACAGCCCTTTGGTGAGAGAATGAAAACTGCAGTGAAGAAAAGAGAGCAGTTAACAGGGATAGCTAATCTAGTCATGGGCAGGCATTTTGCAAATGTGGAAAATTTATTACCAAAGTGATTCATATTATTACAGCTCAAAGAGAATTAAGAATTAAATCTTCAGCAGATCCTTCTGAATTGACTTTCTAAGTCTGCCTAGGAAAGCGGAACACTCTGGTAAGTTAATGCACATTAAAGAGTAATTAGAGAAGCTTTAAAAAATGATAACTTAAACTTTAAGTACCTAATTAACAAATAAGATTAAGTTAGCCTAGTTTTTAAAAAAGTGCTTATTTAACTCATAGAAAGTGTCAATCCCTATGACATTTCAAATTGGTCAGTCCCAGGCACAGTCACGTATTTGAGAATTGGAATTGGAAGAGAATTGTTTAAGAGTTTGCTTTTTTCATGGGAACAAGAACTCTATGTCTAATACATTCTCCATGCCATGTTCCCCCAAAGAAACTAAACAGTTTTTTCTCCTTTTTTTTTGAGAGAAAAAGGTAAAATTATCATGTAATACTAAAAGATACAGATTTGTTCTCTGTATAAACAATTCCTGATTTTAAACTAGGATTTAGGAATGGCCCCAAAGAACAAATGTAAATCGAATACCGAGCCTTATTCGCCCATGGGGTAACTTCTCTTTGTCAGTTCTGATGACTCCAAAATGAGTGACAAGATGATGAAAGATGCCATCTCTTGAATCCAGATACTGAGCTGTAGTATCTACAGTGCCTACAAAATAACAAATCTATTTTCACTTTATGCATTGCAGGTTAAACAAGAATATGTAGGCCATCTTGGGAATTTAGATACTGTTTATAATCCTATTTATAATCTGGTTTCTCAGAAAATGCTTTCTGAGTGACAGACAACCAACTTAATAACTTGGCATCTTTTGGTTTAAATGGCAATTTGAAAGGAGAAAAAAATTAAAAAAGAAACAAAAGCTCCTTCATCTAGTCCAGAATTGCACAAAAAGATGACCATAAGTCAGTGGAGGCTGGTAACGACAACCAAAAGAGGGAAGAAACAAACAATGACAAAAGGTAAAGGGTTAAGACCAAATACTAGCCTCCCCAGCTGGATCCGCAGAGATGTAATGATACTCAAAATACAAGGGGACAGGACTAAATAAAAAAATACCAAACATTTTTAAGAATGCCAGAGTGCACTAGGTCAAACACAAAATCCAATCCAAGAATTATAGTGGAAAATGTGATTATTGAGAATAAAATGCTAAATATGATGAAGAATATAGTTAGGATATTTAGGAAATGTCTGAGGCAATATTTGAACCCAGGACTTCCCATCTCCAGACCTGCCTCTTCTTCCACTGAGTCACTTAGCTGCCCTTACATCAAATGATAGTGGTAATAATGGATACCCCTGCTTTAACCTGATCTTATTAGAAAGTCCTCCAGTTTATCCCCATGAAATATAACAATACTAATGAAGCAATAAGAATAAACAAAGAGGAAAAACAATAGTTTACTGAAAAAGTGATGATAGCTTATTTAGGAAGCCCTTCAGAGAAAATTAAAAAGAAATAAATTAATAAATTCAGTACAAAGCAGGAAATAAATCAAGCCAAAACATCAGCTAAGTGACACAATGAATAGACTCCTAGACTTGAAGTTAGGAAGACTCTCGTTCAAATTTAGCCCCAGAAATTTCCTACTTGCGTAACCTTGGTCAAGTCACTTTAGCTCTATCTTACTCAATTTCTTCATCTTTAAAATGGGGATAATAATAGTATCTACCTCCCAGGGATACTGTATAGATGAATGAGATAATAATTGTAAAGCAAACTTCTGAATGATATATAAATGCTAGCTACCATCATCATTATATTATTACTAAGAACAAAACCCAGCAGGGGAAGAAAACTATTTCATTCATAATTACAGACTATATAAATTATTTGTAAGTCCAACTTGTGTGACATATAAGAACTATAGGAAGACAACTAAAACAAATCCTTTATAGAAAGAACTGGTCCTATTAATTGGTATTATTAATTGATATTAACTATTCATGGCCTGGAAGTGTTAATATAATAAAAATAGCAATATTACCAAAATCAATTTATAGATATAGTACCACATAATAAAGCTAGTAAAGGGTTACTTTCTAGAACTGAGAAGGAAATAGGAAAAAATCATTTGGAACAAAAGATTAGGAATCTCAATAGAAAAAACTTGTCAAAGTTAGAAAGAACAGAGCACCAGATTTCAAACTATACCATGAATCAATAATCATGAAAACTATTTGGTACTATTTAAAAAAACATAAAAGTAGATCACTGAAAAAAAGTAAATGCATAAAACTCAGAAGTCATTAACATGATAACACTATGTGCAGTAAGGCCAAAGACTCCAACTAATGGAATAAGGGCTCACTTTTCAACATAAACTTTTAGATTGGTAGAGATTAGGCTTAGAAGCTATTTTATACCTTATACCCTAATGATCTCTAATTGGATATATGACCTAGATATAAAAGATCATGATAAAAATCAATTGAGCAGGAATAGAGTTAGTTTTCATTTTCCCTGAGGGAAAAAAGAGTTCTTGACCAAAACAAACAAAAAAAAAGGATAACAAGAAATAAAATGTATAATGTTGTCTAAATAAAATTGAAAAAGTTTTGCATGAACTAAATTAATATAATTAGAATTAAAATATAACAGTTACATGGAAAAAGTCTTTGTAGGAAATACTAATGATAAAATTTTATATTCAATATATGTAGGGAATTGATGAAAATATTTAACAAGAGCCAATAAGTAAATGCTCAATGGATGGTTATCAAAGTAACTCTTCATACTATCAACAATCATGCAACAAAAGTTTTAAATCACTAATAATTAGAAAAATGCAAATAAAAACAACTCTGGGATTCCATCTCACACCACCAAATTGATAACGACAAAAATGGAAAATAACTGTTTGATGGGACAATGTTAAAGAGAATTTCATTTTTAACAAATTGATACACACACACTGATACACACATACCTCCTTATATGTGTATACTCTAATCCTTTTCAAATACAAAGATGCCTATACCAATGAATACCATGATTTATTCCTGATAATACTCAATTATCCTTAAGGTCATTTAAATCTATTTCCATACTTGAGCCAAACCAGTCCCAGAAACAAAACAAAATTAAGGTTAGGCATGCTTTCATTCAACCCCTGACTTTGTAGCTGGCCAGTTCCATTCATCTACATTATAGAGTCTATATGAAAGCCCATCTTATTATGAGGGAGTTTCTCATTTTCTTCTTGAATAGAATAATGAACAGCATTATGAAAAGACTCCTCCTCCAGCACACACATCAGAAGCTGATCTACAGATAGGTTTTTAAAGTCTCAAAAGTCACCAGGTCACTGGGTGCCATACATTTAAAGATATTTCATATCTAAACAAGAAGTCCTCAGACAACTAAGAACAATGTTGGGCACCTTAACATAAGGAATGGGAATCTGAGATGGTTTTTGTGCATAGATATTGAAATACTGGTGTTATTTTTAGTCTATCCTCAAAGACACATATAAGCTCCTGTCTGATTGAGGGAAGAAAGGGAAAATAATAAGTGCCTACTATGTGCCAGAAATTCTAAGTACATTTTACAAATCTTATCTCATTGGATTCTCACAGCTTCATGAGGCAGATGCTATGAGTGTCCTCATTTTACACTTGAGTTCTTTGACAACATCAGTGTCTTATCAGTAGCTTAAATAGCAAGGGTCAAAGGAGGGATAAAAGAACATGGAGAGAATTTTATCTCTAAGCTCGTAGGGGCAATTCTCTTCCCTGATGTCACACCATGGTATGGATCATCTCATTCTGTAGGGCCAACTGAAAAGTTAGGGTTGGTCCCACAATTAGAAGAGCAGATATTTGAGCCCAATAATTCTGACTCCAAATTCAGTGGTTTTCCATGAATGACAATAACAACAATAATAACTAACAAAGGCAGCATATAGCAGAGTGTCAGATTTGAAATTTAGAAGACACTTGCTGTCTGTGTGTGACTGGGCAAATCACCTCATCCTGTCAGCCTCAGTTTCCTCATCTGTAAAATAAGCTGGAGAAAGGAATGGCAAACCACTCCAATACTTTTGTCATTCAATTCCTCTCATTTACTAACTGAGGAAACTTGAGACCAAGTTGACTTATGCAACCTGTCCAAATTACAGATAAAATCAAGTGACAGTTCTAGGTCTTAAACTTAGGTATTCCAAATCCAAGTTCATTCATAATAGACATAGATAGAATCAAAGACTTGGGGTAGAATTAGAATGTGGAGGCCATGAGGACTCCAGAAGAATTCAGGGATTTGCCTGGGATCAAATAATTAATAAGTGTCTGAAACAGGGTTTGAAGTCAAGTCTTCTTGACTCCAAGTTTGGACCTCTTCTTCCTTTATGGCCTCAAAAATATTCAGTGCAAAATCCTCAATGGAAGCTGAAGCATCATAATTACATTATATGGGTCCTGATAATGTAAGTACACATGGATAAAATTTTGTTAAAGCCAAAATAGTTTTCTGGAAATTTTTTTCTTGCTTTAAACATCAGAAAATGTCCAAAGCTTATTAATTTCTCTACAAATGCCACTATATTCTTTAATACCCTGCTTCTATGTAATTTTCCTGAAAGACTAACAGATGGGGAGTCAATGAAACCCCCATGAACATGCTACTCAGCTGTAAACCAATTTTAGTCAGAGCCAGGGCAGAAGGGTTCTGAGGCACTGTGCCACAATGAGTGTTACACTGTATGCCCTAGGCACAAGGAAATTAAGCAATGGGGTCAAAGCCCTTGCCTGCCCCTCTGCCTCCTGCTTTCCTCTCTCACGAATGTACAAACCACATTTTGGCAAAAAGCCATCCTGACTGCAGCATTGACTGCAAAAATACATTTAGAGACATTCAGAGAATATCCCAAATTAACCCCATGAAACTGACAGCCAACTGGGTATTTTGAGCTGGATGTTCCATTGGCCTCTCAAACTCAACACACATAAAGCAGAACTCATTATCTTCTCCCACAAAGCCATCCCTCTACCCACCGCCCTCTCTGGTGTTACTTGGAGAATTTCCTGTCCTGTTTTCCATCATTTCCAGGCATGTCCAATTCTTCAGGACTCAATTTGGGGCTTTCTTGGCAAAGATAGTGGAGTAGTTAGCCATTTCCTTTTCCAGCTCATTTAACAGAGGAGGAACTGAGGTCAACAGGGTTAGCTGATTTGCCCAGGGTCACATAACTAGGAAGTGTCTGAGACTGGTTTTAAACTTCGGAAGAGTTTTCCTGACTCCAGGCCTGGCATTCTACCCCCTGTGCCACCGAATTGCCCCTTTCTTATCTCTCTGGCTCCCTCTATATTCAGTACAGCAGTCCACCCAGAGTAGCCTATTTACTGCTCCTCACACACAACATTTCGTCCACCATCTCCATGCATTTTCATGAGCTATTCCCCATTCCAGGAATACCCTTCCTCTTCATTTCAGACTAAGAATCCTTGGTGCTCTTCAAGACTTCAAATGGCAACTTCTTGAGGAACTCCCTCCACAGGACTTTTCCCAACTACTCTGTAAGTATCTTTCACGCACCAACTTTTATAAGCCATAGCAACTGGGCAATAAGAGGTCAGTCCTTATGGGCATGTGCCATATGCTCTGTGAAATACAATCCCCACATGGACTTCAGAACAGTCAAAGGTATTCTATGACGACTGTTCTCCTTTCTCTGTGATGAAGAAATGGTCTTTTGGGGGACCGGATGGCAAGTTAGATCCAAATCTGCATTCAAGAGGTTTCCACTATCCAAACTATCCAAATTATCCAAATTCTTTCTTCTTTATGAGCTAGATTTGTAAACGTAGGGTAAACCTGCATTAGCTACATAAATGGCATCTCCCCTACTGGAATGAAAATCCATTTTAGGTAGGGTACACTGTGGCTTTTCTTTATATCCTCAGCACTTAGCACTGTGATCAGCACAAAGTAAATACTTAATCAATGTTCACTGACTAGTTCAAAAGTTGCAGAGTGGAAGTTAATCTTCACTGGTAAAGGGAGTTTCCTGCTAGGGAGTTCCCTAATCCAATGAAATCTCAAGTCCTATCCAAAAAAAGAAAAAAATCGTAATGTCATCTCTGACTACCAGACGATGCAGATGGAGCTCAGTGGATTGACAGCTGGACCTGGAGATGGGAGAATCTGGATTCAAATTTGGCCTTAGAAACTTCTTAGCTATGTGGCCCTAGAAAAGTCACTTAACACCATTTGCCTAGCCCTTACTGTTCTCCTGCCTTGGAACTAATACTTGGTAAGAGGAAAGGTAAAGATTTTCTTTAAAGTGTTCACATTGGTGAGAGCACAGATTCGGTGAAATACTGCAGCATTTGGTGACCTTAGACAAGTTGATTCATCTTTCTCTCATGGTCTGAATTTCCTAAGCTATAAAATGATGGAGTCAGACCAAAAAATCCTTTTGGCTAAAGTTTCTTCTAGCTGAAATTCCTTCCAGCTCTAAGTCTCCTGTTGTTATGATAAAAACCCGTCACTACTGGATAACAAATGGCTGAAGATGACTTTTCTGTAGGAAGCAGTTTGAAAATAAGACAACAGCCTAAAGTCTTTCTCTGAGATATAAATGAACTTCCTCTCTCTGCAGCTTATGACTCACAGATCATTCACTTTGTTCTACCCTAGAATATTTCTACATGGGAGAGAAGCAGTGCTAGAAAGTCATTTCCTTACAGAGGGATGACATTGATGAGCATCAACCTTGAAAACAAAAGTAGATAGTTTGGGCAGTCTAATTTTTGAGATAATGATCAAAAGTAGTATTACGAGGAAGGAATTAAGACTAGACTGGCAGTATCTACAGCTGCCCACTGCATTCAACTCTCTTCACTGGGATATCTTGCTGGTGCCCCAAACTCATTATGTCTGTAACTGATTCATTATCTGTTATACTACGACCTAGATCTCTTTTTAACTTTACTATTTCTGTCAATAGCATCACCATTGGCCAATTTTCCCATTTTGGAATCCCTGAGGTCATTTTTGACTCTCCCTTCTCCTCCCCTTATATCTAATTAGTTAAGAAATGTGTTGCTCCTATCTTCCTAATACTTCTGTTACCAAAGCTTCTTCTCCATCCCTATGGCTATCATCCTAAAACAGCCCCTGACCTCTAGCTCCCACCAATTGTCTGGAAAAATCACTCTACTGTTATAATGTCTTCCTGCTTCTCTTTTCCCTTTGCTCTGTACTATCCTTTACACTATTTTCAAACTACTATTCTTGATACATTTGGCACTTTTGATCAACAGGTAGTTCACAGGGAGACTTGGAGAATTTCTACTTCTAACTCCCAAACCGAGCTACCTCATATATGCCAGAGCCAAGAAGAAATAGAGCATAAAGGGTCCTTCTCTTTCCCTGCTCAACCCTCCCTTGCCCAATTCCCACCAAGAGTCCTATTCCTTCTCCAGGGTAGATGCTAAACCCATCTCTTCCTTTGTCTGAAGTCACTGACAGGCTTACACCCTGATTTTTAGGTCTACCACCCCCTTCTCAGCAATAACTGATCAGGGAAAGCTATTGAACAAGCAGGTAATAACCAGCTATCATCCTTCTGTAAAAATGGAGATTTGAACCCCGGACTTCAATCCCCAGAAGTCCTTGCTCTAGTTCCCAGGATGCCCTCTAATCTCACTGAGATCCTCACCTGGGCGAGATCAAAATTTCTATTTAAACTGGCTGTAAAGCCTACTGATCTCTCTTCCTACCTCTGCTTCGGAGCACACATGGCTCTCTACTTCTAGCAGGCAAAATGTAAGTGGTTGTGATTGGGCTCTCTGGGCGTAGACACGTGCTTTCTTATTTTGTATTTTCTTTATATTTTTAATCTTTAATAAACTTCTAAAAATACAATACTTCTAGCAGAGAAACTAATTTTTAACTGCTACAGTTTGGCAAGCCACATCAGTTGACAAAATACCTTCAATCTTCTGATTCTTTTCTCTACTAAGTTCATCTTTTCATAGATACTGCCTAGAATTTTTTTTTTAAGCCATGTTTCTCTGGCCAAGGTTTTTTACCCTCACAAAGCTGTTGCTGATTCAGCTCATTCCAGTCATTAGATAGCTCATGGGCTCCTGGCTCCTGGCCATGCCTGTCTCCGCTCCAGACCTGTCTGCTATTTGCCACTCACCTGGCTCGTTCTGCCTGCCTGCAATCCTGCCTGGTCCAGCAATTCTGACTCATCACCCCAGGCCCACGACTCATTTCTATCAGCTGGTAAAAAATGGGGGTAATTTTCCCTTAGGCTACAATTAGCCTCCATGTGGACTGGGGGCAGAGGATCACAGGAGGGGAGAAAGAAAGGGAAAGAAGGAAGAGACTTTTCCAAACAGGAACTTACAAGCAATGGGGCATTTAAAAGGATATCCTTTGACTGTTCTGGTAATTTCATTTATTTTACCTGCATGCCAGGGGGAAAATTCAGCTCCCAGCAACTCTTTAGCAAAATTTGGGGAGGTAGCTGGGTGGCTCAATGAATTGAGAGTCAGGCCTAGAGACGGGAGGTCCTCAGTTGGAATCTGGCTTCAGACACTTGCTGACAGTGTGGCCCTGAGCGGGTCGCTTAATCCCCATTGCCTAGCCCATACCAATCTCCTGCCTTCTGACAATAGGCTGGATAAAAAATGAAGGAACTTTAAAAAGACCGAAGGTTATATTTTTAAGGCATTTCAGACTCCAATGTTTTATTAAAAAAAAATCTCTGTATACTATTGCATTCTACTGATTGCTTTGTTTAAGATTTAACTTTGTGATTTTAAGTTCATATATTACTGCATTCTGTACTATTCTGTTACACTGAATCATTTTAATTGGAAAGCTATAGGACCTTACTGCCATTGTTCCCTATGTGAACCATATGGATTTATATGTCCTCACACTATGATCCCCTAGACACTCTGACATCCAACCAGTCTGTGTACCCTAAGGGCTTCTGGGATTTATCATCAGTGCTCCTACTGTACCTTAAAGACCACTGGTCTTTCTATCTGTCCTTCAGCTGTACCCTCCAAAAAAGTGCTCTCTGCCCTAATTGGAATGTGAGCTCCTTGAGAACCAGGATTGCCTTGTTTTTCTAGCAATCTCATAACAGTGCTTGGTGTATACTAAGTATCTCTTCCAACCATTTTTCCATGGAATTCCCCTACTTCTGAACACTTCCTCAGTCCTTAACTCTCTAACATTGCCGTCTTTTATATTCCTCCTCCTTTGTTCTTCGGTTGCCCCTTAAGAAATAATATTCTCAAAGAGGCATGAAAGAACTTTAGCAGTGGAGGGGAAGATGAGGCAGATGGGGAGGGAAGCATGTCAACCTGACTCTCATCAGAATGGCTCAATGAGGGAAGAACATACACATTCAATGGGTTAAATAGATAGAACGCTATCTTACCCTATGGGAAAGTAGGAGGGGAAGGAGATATGGCTTAGGGGAAAGGAGGAGGGGCTGGAGCTGATAGAAAAGAAGGCAAATTGGGGGAAGTGGTAGTCAGAAACTAAGCAGGGGGAAATAAGACATAGCAATCATCAAGGTACAAAAAAATGTTTACAAGCCTCTCCATTAGACTCATTTCTCAAATACATAGAGAAGTGAGTCGAATGTTTAAGAAAACAAGACATTTCCCCAGTTGATAAATGGTCAAAAGATATTAACAAGCACTTTTCAGACAAAGTAATTAAAGTTTTCTATAGTCAGGCAAAATATGCTCTAAGTCACTATTAATTAAAGAAATGCAAATTAAAACAATTCTGAGGTACCACCCCACACCGATCAGATTGGCTATTATGATAGAAAAGGAAAATGACAAAACTTGGAGATGAGGGGAAAAGTGAGACACTATTGTACTGTTTGGGGTTTTGTGAACTAGTTCAACCATTCTGGAGAACAATTTGGACCTATATCCAAAGGGCTATAAAACAGTACATACTCTTTGAGCCAGAAATAGCATTACTAGGTTTAGACCCCATAGAGATTTTCAAAAGGGGAGGAGGACCTATATGTACAAAAATATCAAAGCAGCATTTTTGTGGGGCAAAGAATTGGAAAGTAGGGGATACCTATCAATCGAGGAATGGATGAATAAGTTATAGTATATGAATGTAATGAGATGCTGTTGTATTATAAGAAATGATGAGCAAGAGGAGTTCAGAAAGCCTGGAAAGACTTATATGAACTGAATCAGAGTGAAATAAACAGAACCAGGAAAACACTGTACACAGTGACAGGAATACTATAAAATGAGCAACTAGGAATAACTTCACTATAAGTGAATCAAAACAATTCCAAAGGATTCATGATAAAAAAAAATGCTGTCTGCTTCCAGAGAAAAAGACCTGATGGAGTTTGAATCCAGACCAATGCAAACTTTTTTCCCTACTTTCTTTTTTTTTTTTGGTTCAAGTTTCCTTTCACAAAAGGATTAATATGGAAAAAATGTTTTGCATGATCACACACATAAAGTCTAAATGAGATTGCTTACCATTGCAAACAAACATAGATAATGTTAATTTGTGGTTTGCTAAGTCAATATGCGGTGGCAGGCTCCATTCTATTTGTGTTTGTCACAATTGCCTTACACCAATGAAATCATAAACTTTAACAAAATTAAAGTAGTTTATTATATTAATTATGTGATATTCATCAAATATAATTAGCTAATGATACAATTAATAATATGGTGGCATAATTATACAGGCATATAGGTGACACAGTAGACAAATCTTCCAGATTTCAAGCCTGATATTCTATCTTCCTCAGTTCAAAGCTACTTAACCCTCTTCACCTCAGTTTCCTCATCAATAAAATGAGCTGGAAAAGGAAATAGCAAACAAAACCATTATCTTTGCCCCAAAAACCTCAAATTAGATCATGAAGAGTTGGAGGCAACTGAAATAATTTAATAACTAATAATACACATTACATAATTTTGCTATTTATTATTCTCTATCCCTTAATATTCCACTATTAAATAATTTGATTATGAACCTTTCTAATTATACATAGTGAGCACAAGTAAACCAAACCACACAAACTACTCAAAGTTTATGATTTCATTGGTGTAAGGCAATTGTGACAAACACAAATAGAATGGAGCCTGCCACTGCATATTGACTTAGCAAACCACAAATTAACATCATCTATGTTTTATTGTACTTCTGTTTATTTCATTAGAAATTTCCAAATTGTGGCAGCACTAGGGAGCTTTGGAGGCTGCAAGTTTAATTAACTTTATATATATACATATATATATATATATATATATATATATATATATAATTAATTAACTTCTGATATAGGGAACTCAAGATAGAGTAATTCAGACTCAGACCAGACTCTATTCAGTCATTTGTAGTCTCAGGATTTTGCCTGGGGTATTTTGAGACTAAAAAACTTGTTTTGGGTCTTAAAGCCATTATGTGTTAAAGATGAAATTTGAACCCAAGCTCTTCAATGAATATGCTAACCTGCCTTCCATACTACTTTCGGTTTTTAAAATGCTTTCCTTGCAATAGTCCAATGAAATTGTGAATGAAATTATTGCCATTCCCATTTTACAGAAGATATCTTACTTAGAGAAATCATCTAGTGCATTGGCATCAAATTCATATTCAGATAGAATACTGACTTGGAAAACCACCAAATCACATTATCTATGTCATGGTGTATCATTTATTTTGTTAAACATTGCACAGTTACATCTTAATCTGGTTCCCCATGGATCACTAAGGAGTTTTGAGGATCCTTGTGGCCAATGTGGTGAATCTGACCTCTTTAATGTGGTATAACCGACCCATAACAGGGACTGAGAGGCACTGCATGACTTATCCAAGGTCACAGAGCTAGAGAGTATCAGAGCTAAGATCCAAACTCCCAGTCTTTCTCCTTTTCTTTCACCCTACTAAATCAATTGCCTTCATTATTTTTTTCAATCTCTTTTAACTTTTTATTATAGCATATGCCACTTTCTCTCTTCTATGTGGTTACCTAAAAATATTAAGAGAATCAATGCAAATGAAATGATTCATATATAGTAATGACGTCCTATTGGGAAGGTACCTTCATGCAATAAAAAATTTCTTCAATGCAAAAATGTAATGGACAACAAACATATATTTGTATTCCTGCTTAAGATATTCATATCAGATATTAAAGATGCAGAAAGGAAGAAAGGTAAGTTGGTCAGTAGTAAAATATTTATAAGGCAACTCAAATGGCTATATTGAAATGGAAAAGCTATATGAAAGAATTAGGAGAAAAGCTAATAAAAATTTCTGGCCTCAGCAATCCAATTAAAACATTTAGAAAACTAATCAATAAAGCAAAAATAATTTTAAAACACTTATTGAATTTCTTATATGTGAACATAGAACTATTATAATAAAATCCAAAAGTCGATTGCACTTTTACAATGTTGCTTTCAATTATTATCCCTTTTCTACTCTTAATACCACAATCCCAGTTCATGTTATATATTGTGTATCCCCTGGAGTACTATAGCAGCTTTTTAAACTGACCTTTCTGCCTCTTTCCCCCCCCCCTTTCATTTCTACTTATTTTCTTTCATTTCTTTTATTTTCATGCAGAAAAAAATTAGTACTTTTTAAAAAATTCATGTTCCAGAATTTTTCACTTACTCCCTCCCTTCCTCTCCTTGGGAGGGCAAGCATTTGATATAGATTAAATATATCCAAGAAATGAATTCGTTGCCTTAGTTTAAACAGTGTCGTCAGAAAGAGAGAGAACACAAAAAGAGAATAGGGGAAAAGGACTTGACATACTCTGTAATAGAAATAAATTAATTCAATAGGCAATTTATGAGCCATGAGTTCATTTTCCCTTAATAAGTTTCCAATGTTTTGAAGCAGTGGGCCCTGTAAAATTCTACAACTGAATAAAGATCAAGTCATAGGAGACCTTCCTGATACACATGAATAGTTAGAATAAATTTAAGCTACTATTTGTAAAAAAGGTCTGAATCCTTGTGAGGCTGTTAGAAACTGCCGATGGCTACTGGACGCTGCATTAATGAAGACCTCTCAGGCAGTGTAAGTGTAAAAATATCTATCAAATATACAAGTGTAAGAGTAGGCTAAATGATTCATACAAAGTGTAATTTCTATTTTAAAGAATCTCATTCTTGAATAATAAAATTTTAATGCTTATGCTTTTGAGTTCTTATCCACAATTGGGTTTGATCTATATGAAAACGTGAAATGATGTATCACTGGCTATAATTCTTCTTTTTAATTTCCTTTTCCAAATTCTGGCCCTCTCTCTAGCCCCTCCCTTACCCGTTGGGAAGGCCAGCAATATGATACTCATTATCCGTGTGAAATCATGCAAAACAAATTTCCATATTTAGCTATAATTCTTAATGTCCACAAAATATTGCCATTGTAATTACTTTTAGAAATCCTTCTCCATATGGTACCAGAGTGGTAGTGTCTTTTATCTTGCCATTATTCTCCTGGGGTCATATTTATTAACAAAAGGTTAAAAGAAGTCATGGAAATAGAGTTAGCTATTATCTTCACATTGTACCCTTTGATAAGATCATCTAGATATTGAAATGAAAGGAAACCAATTCCAAGAGAAAAAAGCAAGGGACTCCAGGGACTCCACGTTTCCCTTACAGATCTAGTTGTTACTAATGATAACATGTAGCATGTTGGATCGTATCAGTATGTTGGACAACTCCTCTGTATTCTAATAAACACACACATAATTTTAACCTTCGATTTTCTCTTCTATTCTGATCTCAGTGACTACAATGATAAAGGATTCCCCAACATGCCATGAAAAATCCTCAGTGTTTATTATCTTCTCTTCTCTGAGCACCAGCTGAATCTCACAGGACTTTAGAATGGAAGATTTTGTTTTTGTAGGAAAACTTGAAAGATCCAGGAGGGAAGATACAACCTATATTGTTTTCTTTACCCTCAAAATTCTTTCTCCTAATGTTTTCATCTATCCTATCAGCTAAAAACAGATTCTCCAAAAATTAAGTATTAAAATTGAGGCTAATGACCTCAAGAAAGGTTCCTTTTTTGTTTGTTTTAAATAAAGTATAAGCACATTTAGAATGGGAAATGAAAGAACAAGAAAAAAATAAAAGTGGGAACTAAAATTCCAAACTGAGAATTGCAATTCCAAAAAGCTGCTGAAAATCCCAAGAAAGCTGAAAAATATTCTATTTAGAGAGAGAGGGCTGGGTGGCCAAAGATATTTTAATTTTATTATTTCATCTCTTTGTAGACAAGGGACAGAAGAAATAAAGCAATTTTGATATATTAGCAGATTCATCATTTCTAAGGCTATGTCATAGTTAATCAAAAGTTAAACTCTCTAGCTGAAGCTATGAAAGATGATCGTATGCAAAAAGGTTAAGTATGTAAAAGAGAAAATGTGAAATGGGTAAACGCATCAAGAGAAAACATTTGGATGGAAGTGGTAAGTTACTGAACATCTCTTGACTTTAATTCTTCTTCTGGGAAATTTAAAGGTAGGTCATTTCCTGTTTCAATTTGCTGTCATCATAGCTAGTTTTATATGCTGATGAATTTCAAGATCTACAATAGGTCTTATACATATTTTTCACTCAAACTTCTCAAACAACCCTATGAGGTAGGTGATATTATCATTCCCATTTTACAGTTGAAGAAATCGAGGTAAAGGTTAAGTCTCGGTTCTTAAGGTTCAGGATCACACAACTAGGAAATATCTAAGGATTTGATCTCAGATATTCCAGACTTCAATTATTCAGTGTACCATCTAGGGACCCTACTATCCCATCATGGGCCTGAGAGAGTGGCACTAATATTTTTACCAATGGAATTATGAGGTATGTTGTGGAAGGATCTTCTTCACTGGGCAGGAATTTAGATTAGAAGATTGCTAAAATCACATAGGGAAGTATGAGATTGCTAGATAGCTCAGTGAAGAGAGCACTAGACCTGGAGTCAGGAACACCCAAACTAAAATCTGGTCTCAGATATTTAGTAGCTCTGTGACCTTGGGGAAGTCACTTAATTTCTGCTTAGAAAGAAGACAGTAGGGCAGCTAAGTGAGACAGTGGACAGATTGCTGGACCTAAGTCAGGAGGACTCATTTTCCTGAGTTCAAATTTGATCTCAGGTACTAGTAGCTGTATGACCCTGGACAAGTCACAACTCTGATTGCCTCACTTTCATCTGTAAAATGAACTGGGGAAAGAAATGGCAAACCACTTCAGTATCTCTGCCAAGAAAATCTCAAATGGTGTCCCAAAGAGTCAGACATGACTGAACAACAACAACAATACTGCTGAAATCAGGGTTGGTAGGAGAAAAATCTCAATAAACCTTAAATCTTTTCCAAGAGACTCGTGATGAAAAATATTCTCCGCCACCATAGAAGGAACTCTTGGAGTCTAAATATAGATTGAAGTAGACCATTTCTCACTTAATTTCCTTCATGATTTTTTTTCTAGTATAAGCAATATGTGTTTTCTTTCACAACATGACATACATGGAAATATGTATTGCATTTTTAGAACATGTATAAACTATATCATATTGATTGCCATCTCAAGGAGAGAATATGGACTGCAAAATACCAGAAAATAATTATTAAAAATTGTATCTATACATAATCTGTAAAAAATGTATAATTTTTTTTTTAAAGAAGCTCACAAGAGAGAGTGCTGAGCCTCGAATCAGGAAGACCCAAGTTCAAATCTCAGAAACTTATTAGCTGTGTGTGACCCTGGCAGTCACTCAATCTCTACTTGTTTTAATACACTGAAAAAGGAAATGGCAAACCAGTACAATCTCTTTGCCAATAAAACCCCATGGGCAGTATGGTATATGGGGTCAGGAAGAGTAGGACAAGATCAAATTACTCAACAACAAGATCACATAAGGATCTAGGATTATACAATCATTCAGTTCTATTAAAAAAGGGCTGGAGCAATAACTCAAACTCACAGTTTTTACTCAAAATTCCATGAATTTTTTGTTATGTAAATAACATTTGCTTTATACTCCAATTTAATACATTAAGATTCAAGTCAACATTGTCAATTAAACTTTCTGAACTTAGAAAATTAGGTATATGCACATAAAACAAATTATGTATGATCACATATGCATATGAGGGGAAAGGTAAACTTTCCTATGCAATGAGAATCCATGGTCTAGGCAATATCAATATTGGGTAACACTATCATTCCAGAGCCTCTGAAAACCTATGGATGGATACTCATTGAGTGCATTTGAAGAAATGTACCCATACAATTGATAGCTGCTGAAATCAATGGCACACAATAATAGAATGATAGCATTGAAACAAAAATGTGTGTTTTTGCTCTAGAGATAACATTAATCACTATTTTTTTGGCTAATGTTACAAGTTTTCCATATTGACATTTTTGGGGCTTTTTTGTATATATATATATGTATATATATATATATATACACAGATACATAATATCTGTACAAATATGTAGGTATTATTAAAACCTTTATGTTAAAGAAGTGTGAAGCATCATTTTCTACATATTTTTGAGAAGGATGTAATTTTTTAGAATGAGATGGGTATTCATGTTTTTATGTTTTGTTATTGTAACCATTTTCCGGGTAAATTAATATTCATATGGCTGTCACTTCAAATTTGCATGAATTGGACATTCTTATTCCATTTTGAATTGATGTCTCCAACACTTTTACATCTTGAAAATATTTCCCATTATTTTAAAGACATGTTAAAGACACTTATTATCAGGATTCTATCATAATTTCTGTACTTTATCCCATAATTATAATGATGTGATCTTCAGTAATATCAAATTTTGTCTTGTAAGACATTACAAATTGTCAAATTTATATGTATACTTTAAATGCTTTCTCTCCATTTAAAGAATATATACATTTTATTAAAACATTATTAAAACATTCATCACCTGTAGTTATAGACCTAAAAGTTCATTCATTAATTATTGGGTAAGTTATTACTTTAGAATAACCATCACTGATTTTCAATAGGAAATAATGTCAGATTTCTTAACTAGGTATGAATTGCAATCAGTACAATGCCATCCACAAACAGGAGCCCTGTAGGGATTTACTATATATCCAAGCTGACTTCTCTAGATGGAACTTCTCTTTCATAGTGGCAAATACCTTCAATGAGCATACATTTCCCTCCTTAATATCTACTTGATTATTATCATATGTCTGTTGAATACTTATTTATCTTTTTTTATCCTCCAAGAACTCTTGAATAATTTTGATTTATGAATGGGAGTCACCTCCTTGTAAAAAGAGCCTTCAAAGAAGCATTTTGTGTTACTGAATTTAATGGGGGTTTTTTTATGAACAACAATTAGCTCATTAGAAATATATATTCTTTATAATCTTTAACTTGCTATTAAATAGCCAATATGTTCCATTGCTGAATATCTCTTGCTTACTTCTTATTAATACTTTCACTAAAGATGACTTTGATTCATGTAAAGATGACTCTACAGAGCTTTTTTAATCAATAGTTTTTTGATGATCTCTTGGTCACTTTGGGAGCACTGATATAGTTCAAAAGTTTTTCACGTCTTTGGTATCTTCCCATCTCACATATATGTTGCTACTGAATTCAATGTCTTCATGACTGTGTAAATTGCATCAATCCCCAGAACACTGGAGAGCATTCCCGGAAGAGATTGGCAATCACTGGATAGACTTTGGCCTGAACATCCACACAGAGAAAAGAGCGAATGGATGAAGAGTGTTTATCGCCATATTTTGAAGTACTGTTGGGGTAGGCATTTGATATATCTTGTCTAATAGAATTTATGTTTGAGCTAGGTAGGGAGTTGAAAAAGTAAAAAAGAGGAGAAAATGGAATGGGTTACTTTGGGGAAACTGAAAAGCTCTTTTCCAATTGCAAAGGTTGGGATTAGTTCCAAACTTGCCATAAAAAGGTCCATATTTTCAATATTAATATTTTATCCATTATTTTAATCTTTTATAATATTTTTCTAGCACTTAGCACAGTGCCTAGAACACAGTAGGTACTTAATACATTTGGTTGATTGTTAACTATTTGTGTTGCTACATGGCAATGAGACATTCTGCCTCTAATGAATCAAAAATTATTACACATAAGGCAATAGAGAAGTAAATTGTAGGTTTGGGTTGGTTGTAACATATATCTGATGCGATAACTACAAAGAAGAACAGAAGCATCAGATATTATCAAAGAATTGTTGGGTAGCAAGAGGAGAACAGTTGGTCAAGTAGAAAGAGTAGGAGATGGCAGGTAGACATTCCCAGTGCTCCATTAATATCCTCACAACAACAGGAGAAAGACAAGAAGGCCCCCAACATGCTGGATCCTTCCCCTGTCCCCCATTGTAAACTTTTGAAAGAACATGAACAAGAATCACATAGAACAGGTAAGCATGGAAGGACTACATTGTTTCAGTAGAGGGACTCCAAATTGGTGAGATCAAAGATCCATTTGAGTACCTGACTGTGAACAACTATTTCCTGACCTAATTAAGTACTTTTACATATGATTGTGATCAGTAACACTTCATAAAATAACATTTTAAATTCATAAAACAATGTGTAAGATTACAAAGAAAACCAATTATTTTCAAATTCCGTTGTAAAAATACATGCTTTATTTTTAATTTTGGAGACCTCAGGTTAAGAACAACTAGTCTAGAAACAGGAGCTATGCTCCAGGTTTTGAAAAATGGTTTGACAATGCAATGGTAATAAGAATCCATAGTGGATGGAGTGCCAGACCTGGCATCAGGGGGACCTGGCTCCAAATCTTATCTCAGACGCATCCTACCTAAGTAATCCCAAGCAAGTCACTTAACCCCAATTTGTCTAACCCTTACCATTTTTCTGACTTAGAACTGATTCTAAGACAGAAGGTAAAGATTAAAAAAAGAAGGAGAACCCACGATCCAGGAGGAAGACCAACCTAACATGTTAGGTTGGAAGGAAGGAAATCTGATGATCAAATAGATTTAACTTGAGCCAAGAGTACAGCCATAATTTATCACTCTCCTTTACGAAAGAGTAAAGCTGATGACTATGCAACCCTGTATCCCTTTAATCCAATTCATGCACAAGTCAAGACATCACCCCATGATATCATTGGTCCTCTTTGGAAATCAAGGACATACAACAACATCCTTTTAGAAACAAGTTTCTGATGCTAATCCCACCATCCCATTGCTCTGAAGGAACTTCAGCTAATTGTTACACCATAAGCTCATATTGGAAGGAACGGGAACTTAAGGAAACTATTTCCCATAGTACTTCCCCCCACAAACCTCTCCACAAAAAAAGGCCACTAATAAATATGTGTTGGTTTTTGTTGTGAAATTGCTCCTTGTCAATACTTCCATATCAGATAGCTGTGTGAAAGTCCAAGAAAGCCTAGAAGTTCTCTTATTATTTTGTTCAACTTAATATATAGTTAAAAAACCATATGGATAAGAGTTCACAGTCCCCTTTTCTGTCCCCTTTGGTATAATTCAGGTTTCAGGTTTCTTGATGTTGGTTAAGTTCATAAGAATGGAAAGATGATAACTGTCCGAATGACAGACAATAAGCAAATTGTAAATAGTGTTTCTCTTCCTATCAAAGAAAAGTTAATGGAATCATGTCAACGAAAAGTACTTTGAGGTCTTTTGGAAAGAAGCCATACTCATAGTTGAAAGCCAGGAAATGGATATGAAATTCAAATATTATTTGGGAAAATCAAAATCAGTTACTAACGAAAGGCAATAATGGCCATTATAAGGTTACTTTGATATCCAACCCATTTTATTATTCAGCAAATGAGGTCATCAAGACCATCCCTGTACCTTGGGGAAACCTTATTTATTGTTTTTCTCTGCTAGTGGACTTCGGGGCACTGGGGCTGACAAATAGGAAAGGTTATTTGTGCTATAATTATCACTTCAAAGATATATTGAGCAATAAATTTTCTCTTTATGCTATTGTTAAATTGGTATTAAAACATACCGGGCTGAGAAGACCTTTAATTATTCACATCATAAAATGCATTAAGCTAGCTAGAGCTTGCGCAAGGTGTGTATCTCATCTTCTGGGGAGACAGAGCTTTGTCTAGCTAACAAAGCTCAGAGATGAGTATGGATGGGTCAATTAAAACTGCTTATAGCCAGTTCCAATATTCCTACAGACATTTTCTGGTGGCGATTTGAAGGAGAGTCAAAGAGACAAGAAAAAGGAGAAGGAGAATGACCTAGATATTACCTACCATTTCTTTCCACGAGGCACTAATTACTGAGTTTCGAGAACATACAAGTCACAGTGCTAAGCCAAGGAACTAGCACAACAAGTATTCTCTAAGAAAATGAATTAATCACTTTAAGTGGAAGACCAGACTGTCAAGGAAAATTGACAAGATGCACCAAAATAGAAACGACGGTGTCAAAAGCAATTTTGGTGTCCACCATCTTGATGTCTTCCAAATGTGTGTGGGGTTGGGGCAAGAATGTTTTATGGAATCTGAATGACAACGGCATTGAATCTTTAAATTTTGATCTAAAGGAAAATAAGAGAAAAGGTACAATTCATTCTGTAGCATTTCAAAAGCAAGTATTCTAGAAATTATAGAAACATTAGTACTTAAAGTTAGGTGGCACAGAGCTCAAAGAAGCAGGTCTGGTTTAAGGAAGATCTGAATTCAAATCTGACCTCTCATACATATTAGCTGTGTGACCCTGGATAAGTCACTTAACCTTAATTGCCTCAGATTCTTCTACTGTAAAATGGGAATAATAATAAGCATCTTTCTCCCAGTGTTATTGTGAGGATCAAATGAGATATTTTATAAAGTACTTACTATAGTCCCTAGTACATCACAGCATCTATATAAATTTAGCTATTATTATGTGTTGGTCATTTTTCAGTCAGGTCCAAATCTTGGGACCCCATTTGGGGCTTCCTTAGAAGAGATATGGGAATGGTTGGCCATTTCTTTCTTCAGGACATTTTATAGATGAAGAAACTTAGGTAAACAGGGCTATGTGACTTGCCCAGGACCACACAGCTAGTGTCTGAGGCCAGACTTGAATTTAGGAAGATGAGTAGATGAGTCCTCTATCTACCTAGCTGCATCTAATAATTAATGTAAAGTGGTGCAATATAGAATGTGCTAAGCATGGAATCCAAAGACCTGGGTTCGAATCACAGCTCAGCAACATGGGACAAATCACAGCCTGGGTGTCAGTTTCCACACCTATAAAGTAGAAGGCTTCTGCAATATGATCTTGCTCTAAATCTATTATCCAATGACAGCATTCTTAAATACAAGAGAAGGTGGTAAGGAATGCCAAGAAAAGAAGGCAAAGAATGCCTACACCTCATGCCAATAGAAAAGGATGCTCTCTACACAGACAAAGTCCCATAAAAAGCAACAGAGCACACAGTCAAAGCAGCAAAAACTAAGTTGACTGCTGTGTTAGATCTTCGATCTGAAGAATGTAGACACTGGACTCTCCCAGGTATAGTTCAATAAAACCCTCGCTTTTAATTACAGCATCATGCTTGCACTGCTATCATTAAGGTTGTATCAGCAATTGCAATTTTATAACCTTATTTTCAAGAGAATAATAAAAACCTGCTTGGGACAGATATCTAGGGGCTGATAAATTGGCTTCCAAATCCATCTCAATGCCATTGCTTTTGTTGTTGGGAAATCTGAAGAAAACATGGCTTGCTCGATTGTGGAAGGAGAGACTCTCACAATGACATCCTCCAGATTGCTTTGCCTCTCGTTCTAAGGAATTCAGGTCTCCAAATTTGTGAAAGAAATATCTTTTTTTTTTTATTAAACTCCATCCTCTGGCAGTAGGAAAGGGGACATTTCAGAGATAAGAAGGGTCCAAGATAATTAGGATTTACAAATAGCAAAGAGCTCTCTGTACTGTAATTCAAAGAGGAAGATCACAGGTGTCAAGTTGAATAAATATCAATTCCCTTTAGTGAAATGGGAGTAGACAAAGTAGGTGATGGATACCTAGCAGGGTTGATAGCTTGGCAAGTCAAAAAAACATTTTTTAAGCCTTTACTTTCTGTCTTAGAATCCATACCATGTATCAGTTCCAAGGCAAAAAGGGCTAGGCAATTTGGATTAAGGGACTTGCCCAGAGTCGTGTAAATAGGAAGCATCTAAGGCCACATTTGAATCCAGGACCTTCCATTCACCAAGCCAGTGAACCATCTAGCTCCCACTTAGTTCAAATATTTTTTAATACCACTGCTTTCTTGCTAAGAAATCTGAAGAAAACCTGAGTCTTTAAAATTATGGAAGAAGTAAACTATAGAATTATAGATTTTTTTAATTGAAGGGTCTTCTGAGATTATATAGCAATAACATTTGAAAATGGAAGACGAACCACAAAATTGATGTTGTTTGGTCATTATTCAGTCACATCATGACTCTTCATGACCCCATTTGAATTTTCTTGGCAAAGATACTGCAATGGTTTGCCATTTCCTTCTCCAGCTCATTTGATGGGTGGGGAAACTGAGGCCAACAGCATTAACTGACTTACCCAGGGTCAACCAGCTTATGTCTGAGACCACATTTGAAGTCAGACATTCCTGATTCCAGACCTGGCGCTCTATTCACAGCAACACCCAGCTGCCCCTGTGGCATAGTAAGGCAAATGTTTAAAAAAAATAAACATAAGAAAATAGTCTGCCATCTATAAACTGGTGAGTTTGACTTCAATTTCTGAGGAAATTCAAGATAGGATCATTAAAAAGATGGCTGGTGAATATTTAGAAAAGGAAGCAGTGATTAGAAAGAGTAAACATGGCTACATCAAAAAAAATTTTTTTTACTTACAAAACTAGTAGATGAGAGGAATGGGAATGCTGTAAACATAGTTTACCTAGATTTTAGCGTACTTTGTGATAAAACATCTCAAACTATTTTTGTGGACGTGAGGACCAGAAGAAAATGGAATACAGTGGTTTCAGAATTGGATGGAATCACTAGTGCTTGTTCAATGGCAGGAGATCTTCACTGGAATATCTCACTCTCCTCTCAGAGATTTGTACTTGGTCCTTTGCTATTAGAATATTTTAACCAATAACTTGAATAAAGAAATAAATGGAATGTTCATCAAATTTGCAGATGACATAAAGGAGACAGGGATAGCTAATATAATAGATAACAGAGTCCAAATCCTAAAGGATCTCAAGATGTCAGAGCAGTGGTGTCAAACTCAAATAGAGGTTGAGGCCACTAAATAAGACATAAAGATCCCTACCAGGCATAGAGTGATTTAGAAAATCACATATTAACATTATCTATGTTTTCTTTTAATCTTCTTTATTTTGTTAAGCATTTCCCAATTGCAGTTTAATTATTTTCACTTAGTTTTAAATGTAATCCCAATTACGTTTTAACATAATTATATTTTAATGAGATTTATGCCTCCACTGTATGTGCTGGAGGCCACATGGACTCGGGTAACTTGTTTGATATCTCCGGGTTAGAGCACTGGGTTGAATCTAACAAGATGAAATTCAGTAGGAATCAAGGTAAAGTGCTGCATTTCACTAACAACAACAAAAAATATCAACTTTACAAGCATACGATGGGGGAGTGTAGTTAGGCAGCTGTTCTGAAAAAAACCATCTAATTTTAGTGGACTGAAAGGTCACTATGAGCAATGTGATGAGGCACAAAATAGAAAAAAGACTGATGTGATCTTGGGGTGTATTAAAAGGAGCAGAGCTAGTAGGAAACAGAAGGCAATTGAGAGCCCTATTATCCTCCACCCTTGTCAAACCCATCGAAGCACCATGGTTTAATAAAGAGATTGATAAACTGATGTGCAATGCTAATCTGCTCCCCAGAACTCCAATTCCCAGCATTCCATGTTCCTTCTCACATTATGTGCTAACATAAGGAGGATATAAATTTTGTGTAGCACTGCCTCGCTCTCTTTCCCTTGATCTCAGGGGCAGAAGTGAGCTGCAGAACTTACTCAAGTGGCTTTACTTTTTGTTAGATAATTAGGATTGAACTCCTATTTCTTAGTTTATTTACTCTACTTCAAGTGATTATTAATAAACTTTGTAAAATATACTTGGAGTTATTGCATATTAATTTAAATCTTACACTGGAAGTGCTCAGAGAAAAATGAGAAAAGTAAAAGGTGTTGAATTCATGGCTGTTTGAAGGAATTAGGAATTTTTAACCTGGAGAATACTGGTAGGGAAAGTAGAGACTGAAGGGCTGTGCCGCCTCAATGTCTAATGGAACAAGTTGTTCTCATCCACCCATTCTTCTAGAAGTCTTCACATGCTGGAGGTAGACATCTATCTTACTGATAGGTTTGAAGCCTGTCAGTTACCCTCAACCCCATCTGCAAAGACGGTTTTCCTGGGGGATGGGGCTATGCATACTATGCTTTCTTGGAGCCACAGGTGAGAGTTGGGAGGCAAATAAATACCAACTCTGATGTGATGTCAAAATGGAGACAGCCAAAGCTTCCATACCATCAGCAATGGAATAGGACCTACGAGTATCCACTGCAGTCCCAACCTGGGGAAGGTAGCAAAGACAGATGCTCTCTTTCGGGAGGGTCTTCAAACAGAAGACAACTACTTGTCGTGTATATTATAGAAGGGATTCTTTTTGTGCAGGAGTTTTGGCTAAATGGAGCCTTCCACATTCTGTGATTTTTGAATACTGGATCAACATGGTCATATTTGTGATTAGCATTATCTAGCTAGTTATGGAGGGAATGGACTGAATCGGTGACAATTAATAAAGCCCTACCAATGACTTAAAAATAGAGTTGGGGTTAGAGGTTAGGGTTGAACCCATGATACACTGGGATAGGGAAGTCCCAGGGAGAGAGTCCTCCAAATCAGGTTTATACCTTCTCTGCAAGTCCTTTTTTTAACCCTTATTTTTTTCTTTCTTAGTATCAATTCTAAGACAGAAGGGCAAGGGCTAGGCAAACGGGGTTGTGTCTTGCCCACAGTCCCACAGCTAGGAAGTGTCTGAGGCCAGATTTGAAGCCAGATTCTCCTGACTCCAAGCCTGGCACTTTACACACCTGGCTAGCCCTGCAACATAGAACCATTAAGCTTTAGTTAAAGGAATTGCCCAGAGTCATACAGTATATATCCAAAGAATTTGGGACTTCCCAGTTCCAAGACTAATACTCAGTTCATTACAGAGCATTGCCTCTTCTTTGAAAACTATGAAATCATTCCTCTTAGCCCTTCCAAATGTCCAAAAATCAGCCATTCACCACTGTTCTTCCCCCTATATAACAACTGATAGTAAACATGAGTTTGTTACTGTTCAATCATTTTAGTCTCACTCCATGACCCCATTTGAGATTTTCTTGGCAAAGACACTGAAAAAAGTTTGCCATTTCCTTCTCTAGCTTGGTTTATAGATGAGGAAACTGAGGCAAATAGGGTTAAGTGACTTGCTCAGGGTCACAGAGCTAGTATTTGAAAATGGATTTGAACTCAAGTCTTCCTGATTCCCAGCTCAGCACTATCCACTCTGTCACCTAGATATACTTTCTTTATTATCACTAAACAACTTTGGTCAAATCTTACATTGGTTTAATAATATTTGCCTGTTCCAATTTTAAATTTTAGTTCAAGTTAATCTTTATTTAATTTGTTTATTATATTGATTTATTTGTTATAAATAATTATTATAAATTATTAACTTATTTAATAATTTAATTGTAATATAATTTAATAGATTTCCAAGTGGAAAATCAATGCTATTTTGTACAGCTACATTTGCAATCTGTGTACAGAAAAATAATGCCTAAATATTTTGGATACTGAAAGCATAGAGTAGGAGGAAAACAGAAATAAGTATTTTGGCGCTAAGGAAGATTTACAAGTCCTCTGAAAAGTGATGAGGGCTCAATAATAACAATAAATACAAATCTCAGTAACTAATGATGGAGGTAACAAAGGGAATGCTGGAGGAAGAAGACAGTAATTCAGGATATACATTTCTTCATCTCTCCAAATTGTCTGCAGTGATTCTGGAGACTTTTTTATGAGAAAAGAAAGAAATCTTTTCAAAGTTGGTTGGAGAATAAAAAGTTTTGGTGACAGAAGGAGGAAAAAGGGAATAGAAATGACATAAGAAGAAAAAAATCATGAGAACGAAGGTGAGGAGGAAGGAGAAAGCTCATCGTGAGTGACTACGTACGATAGGACAATGAGCAGAGCTGGAGGAAGAATCAATCATAACCAATGTACTTCCAGATACAAAAGCTGCCCATAATAAGACAAATCTTTCCATGAGGCCTCTTCTTTTCCACTTTTGCGTGCATCGGTACCACAGGGAACAATCTTCTGCGTTCAATCGCAACTACACTGTGAATTTATCGTCCTTTATTGGCCAGCAAAGCTTATACCCTGGAAGTAATACAGGGCAGAAAAGGGGTGGGAAAAACCCAGAAGAGGTTCAATAAACAGAAAAGTGCCAGAGGGCATGCTAATTTTCTGGGTTCCCAACCAATTTTTTTTTATTGAAAATTAAGTAAACTGCCAATTAATGTAAGGGAAATATAGTAAAAAGGAGACAGATGGGCAGTGCAGTAGTATCGTGTTTATTTTAGGCAAATTCCTGGGGACATTTTTTTAGGGGTAGAATTATGCAAGAATTGCCAATGATGTTTTCTAGGACACAAGACTTCAAATCCAATTCATGTCAGTACTCTGACAGTCTTCCTGCAAGGTGGGTTGTTGGTGTGCTAGTGTATGCATGGTTTTAAAAATCCATTAAAATACTGACATCCTGGCACTCATGGGCTGTGCACATTGGCTTCTGTCTTCAGCAGGTATCCTTCCATTCCAGCCTCAGTGGAGTGGCAAGGAAGAATAATGTTTGAAAGGTTGACCGTGATCATATGTGCAACCCAGTGAGAGATCGAAAGCCCAGAGTGCACAAAGGGCTACTTTATGCCCTCTTGTATGGGGGATTTTATTATGAAGTCATTGCCTGCAGCTGAGTAAGATGCCTTTTTGCTTAGACTGCAAGTCAGCCGTGATTGATTGCCTCTTCTTCCTGCCCTGTCTATACTGTCCTCTTAGTCACCTTTAGCGATCCCAAGATGCTGCCTTGGCATCTCTTTTACCCGTACTCTCACCTCAAAAAATTTGCTTTCCCTACCCTACTCCTAAGCTCTCCCTACATACTTTTAGTCCTGTTCTTTTCTTCCTCAAATATTTCTTGGAGATTTGCTCTGTGTCTTGGGCTTCATTCCGTGCCCTTTCCTTTGGTTAATGAAT
The DNA here is from genome assembly GCF_027887165.1 of Monodelphis domestica. Lineage (NCBI taxonomy): Eukaryota > Metazoa > Chordata > Mammalia > Didelphimorphia > Didelphidae > Monodelphis > Monodelphis domestica. The sequence goes on from NC_077231.1 coordinate 42,646,643, forward strand.
ATCACTGATATCTAATATATCCTCTCACTTATGTTTTCTGAATGAAAACCATTTACAGCTAGATCTGGATTCATGTAGGAAAATGGATCTCATCAAATGGTTGCAATATTCGATTCTGAAATGCATATTTCCATTGGGCTGGAATCAATGATCACATTTTACATAATTGTAATTTTCAATAGTATTATTTTAAATGCATGCAAACACGGGGATTTGATATTCACACTAATGGTGATCAAGTTGCATTTCAAACTCATTCTGTATGTGCCAAGGAATCTGCTAAGTCCTCAGACTCACATCTTGAGCTTAAATGACTTCCCAGGGTCACAGTGACAGTAAGTATAGGGGAGTTGGGATTTGAACCCAAGTTTTCCTGACGCTGAAGTAATTCTCAGACTCACTATGCCCACTGCCTTGCCTTTCTCCCTTCTTACTTATTAAAACATCACACCCATCATGGAATAATTTATACATATTATATATGTGTGTATGTTCACATGCATATTATACATGCACATACAGACATGTGGTCTTAAGTTTAAAACTGCCCTGAGGCTTTTGGAATACCTCTGCATATTTAATAGAACAGGAAAAATACAACACTTCCTACTATTAACCTCAGAGAGAGAGAATAAGATGAACTAATAGATATGAGAGACATCTATGCAAATGGAAAACACTAGTTTACAAGAGTTAGGTCACCATTGCCAAAGAGAACACTGCCTAGTGATCCACATTCCCATGTTCAGCCTCTCCATACCCAAGCAGGCTGATCCCCTCATGGTAGACCTAAGGCATTAGTATTCAGAGTAGCAAATCTTAGATTCGCAAAAGGCAAATAATTAGCTGTACTCTGAGAGCTTCAGTATTATCGCTGATGCCCATCATTATGGAGCTAAGTCTCTTCTCACTCCTTTCTTCATCTTGTGCCTTTTAAAAAATTTCATGAAGGAGCAACTGGGTAGCTCAGTGGATTGAGAGCCAGGCCTAGGGATGGGAGGTCCTGGGTTCAAATCTGACCTCAGACACTTCCCAGCTGGGTGACCCTGGGCAAGTCACTTGACCCCCATTGCCTAGCCCTTATCACTCTCCTGCCTTGGAGCCAATACACAGTATTGATTCCAAGACAGAAAGTAAGAATTTAAAAAAATATATCTATCATGGTCCAACCCCTCAAATTCCTCCATCAGACATGGACTCCCTTCACAGATCTGTCATTTTCTGTCAACAGATCATCACAAAGCCAAAGTATCTCATTATCCATCAGTATCTTTTGTCTTCGTCTCTTATATGGTCCCTAGGTTATTTCCATCCTCTTCGGTTATTGTATTTTCATGCCCAGTATCTTTGATTTATGAGACCTGCCACTTGTCCTAATGTTTACTATTGAAAACTCCAATAAAGAGTTTATTTCTGAACAAACCAAGAAGAAGGACTAATACAGAAACCCACAAAGGATAGGGCTGTTTGGTTATAATCAGCCAGGAACTAGAGTGTAAAATTTAGCACTAAAAAACAATAAAGGAAGTCTGCCATGGCAAATAAACAGCTCCCAGTGATGGTCAGAGGCACCTTCTAGAATCAAAAGATGCTAGAAGATACTGAATGTTAGAGAAACAACTACAAACTTGCTGAGGTCCAATACAGGAAGAATTAACTAGAATATGAATGATCAAAGGAATTGCATTTGGAAAAGATGGCAGAGTGGTCTTTTGGGGCCCACTGCGTCGTATGACCACTGAGAGAGCATCTACTCTGTGATTGTTGTAATCACCCAAGTGAATATAGGAATGAGAAGCTGGCAAAGAAAATAACATTTGAGGGAATGACTGTTCCTTTCCCAAGGCAATAATATTAGTTCTCAAGCTGAGAGAAGGAAGAGGTGAATGAAGCACTATAGGGCAATATTTTTTAAAATATCTGTCCAATTTACCCTCTAGATTGAAAATGAAAATTAAATGTTGATTCCACAAAGTTAAGTCATTGACGAAAGGAACAAAACAAGTTAAATTAGTTGATCTGAGGATACTATTTATTGTCTAAAAACTCCTGGGAAAAGTCATCTTCTTTCTCTTGTCAATGACAGCTATAACAGTCTACAATCAGAAGGCATAGAAGTCCTCACAACCCACTCATATGCCAAGTGAACTTTCCTACTCAGAAAGTACGACTAAGAAGCAAATAAGATAGGCTTGACTTCCTTTCAAGGCAAAGCAGAAGGTCTTAAAAGTACCATAGTCACTTTGAATGAAGTGAACTAAAGAGATGAGAAGGAAATTGTGTTTGGGCAAAGGTAAATGCATTCTGGTGAGCATCTAGTGGAAATGCTTTCACCCAATTACAGGGAGAGGTGGGCAGCCAAAAAGAAAGGAAACAACAACAAAAAAATAGCACGCTATAAGACAAAGATAACAGCACTCCAGTTCATATCTAATTCATAGATATAGTTCTTAGGATACAATTCAGTGGTTTATTCACAGTAAGACAGGAAAGGAAGATCATTAAAACGAGCATGAAACACCTTATAAATCCTCATATTCTCAGCAAACTGGGTCAGTCCAAAATGGACCTTCTTGCTCTTCCTTGCAAAGGTCACTCCATCCTTCATTTCCCCACTAGCTGTCTCCCATAGTCCTGGAATGTGTTCCACCCTCACTCCTACAATCTTCACTTTCCTTCAACATAGCCCTAGGGTGATTCTCCAACACGCAAGAACCCTTCTCAAAAAAGGCTACCTTGGATCTCTTTTGCATATACCAGTATATTTGCTGTCTCCTCAATGTGAATGTTAAAAGAATAGACCAATTCCATTTTGTCTCTGTATTCCCAGTGACCAGCACCCAGTAGGCCCTTAATTGCTTGCTGATTGATTGAATTTTTTTGGTACTTATATTCTCAATTTGGTTCATTCTAAGTGCTAAATACTAATTGATTAATTGATTGGATTGCAGTTTTCTCTTATGTAAAATGAGAGTATTGGCCTAAATGAAAATTAATTGACTTCTGTGAGAACTTATTTTTCACATACTGAATTAATTCCTGTATATTAGTGAGAATTACTCTGTATTTCTGGAGCCAGGATCAACATCGGAAATAGCTTTTTGCATTTTTTGTGTTGATGAGAATCCCAAGGAATATTAACCAAATTCTATTAAAAAGGAAGATAAAGGGGACAAGGGTTCACTTACTGTATATGTGATCTATCCACCTAAGGGGCTGGGGAGGGGTGAATAAGTTGTTAGACTACCTCTTACTTAGCTATCACCAATTAAAGATGTCTTGGAATGATTCAAGAAAGGCGCTGAATAATGATATCATGAAAACTTATTTATTAATCTGCCTGATACAGCTTGGGTCATCCCTAGTCACGAGAGAGTCTGGGAGACCTTTATCACTTTATTGGTTATGATGTTGGCCTAACCAATAAACTTGACAGAATCAGTAGATTTATAATTCTTGCCCCAAAATCAGTTTCTCAAGCTAATTGTAATTGTTAATAACTCTCAACTCTAAATCCCATATTAATAGGAGTCCTGCAGACTTCATGACCATCCACTTCTCTCTCTTCTAACATTTTTTCAACACAACTGTATAAATTTGACCATCACAGTGGAATTTTTTTCTCTCCAATTCTTCACCCTTCACAAGTCAACTCAAATGCTATCTATCTCCTCCTCAAAATTTACCTGACTAGTGGGAAGAAGAATAGAATTCTTTACATCTTAACAGTTGCTATGCCCACCAAATGTGTTACTGGTAGTCCAACTGGTGCTGACCTTTTCCACATTTAGCTAGGTGTAGACCCAAATGACAGATGTACTTCATCAGTATCAAGCCAATACCAAAAATGTTTCCATGCCCTCAGGAATTGCCATATCTTGCAATTTATTGGCATAGGATTTCTGTAAGAAGATACATGATGATGATGATGATGATGATGATGATGATGATGATGATGATGATGATAATGATGTTAAATATATGAAAATAAACTTATCAGGGGGCAGCTGGGTGGCTCAGTGGATTGAGAGTCAGGCCTAGAGATGGGAGGTCCTAGGTTCAGATCTGGCCTCAGACACTTCCCAGCTGTGTGACCCTGGGCAAGTCACTTGACCCCCATTGCCTAGCCCTTACCGCTCTTCTGCCTTGGGGCCAATACACAGTATTGACTCCAAGATGGAAGGTGAGGATTTAAAAAAAAAATAAACTTATCAGAACTTTAGTCAGGAGGATCTAGGTTCAAATCTAGCTTCAGACACTTCCTAGCTTAATCCCAAATGCCTAGCCCTTGACACTTTTCTGACTTAGAATTGATACTAGGACAGAAGGTAAGTGTTTAAAAAAGAAAAACTCATCACAAAGAAATGATATGTGCATTCAGGATATCACTCGCACCACTCGTTTGTTTTAAAATTGTTCAAAGCACATTTAATAACCATTCTTTGTAATATCAAGGTCAATGACAAAATTGTGATTACATCTTCAAAAGTTAATACTAAAAGAATTGTTTTATCACAACAAATACAGATGGAGAATAATTCTAACAATTCCTAAAATTGTGGCAAAATTATGGCATTCCTTCAGCAGGAAGTTTGACTACAAGCTACATGAATTGGACCTTAAGAATGCCCACAGCGAATAATAAAGTGGAGAAGTTCCATGGAGACTGGAACGACCTCCAGGAAGTGATGCAGAGCGAGAGGAGCAGAACCAGGAGAACATTGTACACAGAGACTAATACACTGTGGTATAATCGAATGTAATGGACTTCTCCATTAGTGGTGGTGTAATGTCCCTGAACAATTTGCAGGGATCCAGGAGAAAAAAACACTATTCATAAGCAAAGGATAAACTATGGGAGTGGAAACACTGAGGAAAAGCAACTGCCTGAATACAGCGGTTGAGGGGACATGACAGAGGAGAGACTCTAAATGAACACTCTAATGCAAATATTATCAACAAAGCAATGGGTTCAAATCAAGAAAACATGTAATGCCCAGTGGATTTACAAGTCGGCTATGGGGGGTGGGGGTGGGGGAAGAAAATGATCTATGTCTTTAATGAATAATGCTTGGAAATGATCAAATAAAATATATTAAAAAAATAAAGTTAAAAAAATAAATAAAAAAAGAATGCCCACAGCAAGACAATTTTTAGAACTATACAAAATAACAAAAAAAAAAATTCACTTGAAGGAATAAAAGTTCTACGATCCCAAAGAAAATATTTTTTTTTAAAATAGAAATAAAAGTTAATAGCAATTCTAGGCTCAAAATTATATAATAAAGTTGTAATCATCAAAATTATTTGATCCTGAGTAAAAGATAAACTAGATATGGATGGATCAGTTGTTATTCAATAATCCAGTGGTTCAATAAACCTAAGAATATAAAGTGCTTCAGGAAGAACTCCTGTTTGATAAGAACTACTAGGAAAACTGGAAAGGGGCTTGGCAGAAATTGGAATAAGGTCAAAATAAAAATGTAGCCTGATTATTAAAGATGATTATACCATTAAAAGTACAGAAAAGAGAGGAATGGGCTATCTTTTATACCTATTGCTAGAAAGAGAATTCTTAAACAAAAGGAATAAGAGCAAAGAAGAGAAAATACAAAATTTTAATTACTTAAAACTAAAAGGCTTTTGGATAAAAACAATACAAAGATAAGAAAAGAATAGGGTGGGGGTTATATGTCAATTTTTAAAAAGAATTTTATATCATACATATATATATATATATATATATTTATATATATATATAGAGAGAGAGAGACCAAATGTCATTCTTCTAAAAGTTATGTGGCCAAAAGGAAAACCAAAAGCTATTAAAAATTATATGAAATCCGGCTCCCAATTACCAATCATAAGAGAAATGCAAATAAAAACAACCTTGAGTTTTCATCTCATATCCAAAGCAAACTGGCAAAGATGACCAAAGATGGAAAGTTAATATTGAAGGGTATTGTAGAAAGAGAAATGGCATGGATGTGGGGGATCAGCTGGGTGATTCAGTGGATTGAGAACCAGGTCTAGAGACAATCAAATCTGAACTAGCTTTGTGACCCTGGGCAAGTCACGTAACCCCCATTGCCTAGCCCTTACTACTCTTCTGCTTTGGGACCAATAGGAAGGTGAGAGTTAAAAGAAAAGTATGACACATTGTTTAAGGAACTTTGAATAGGTTCAACTATTCTGGAAAACAATTTCTAATTTTGTTAACAAAGTGTCTAAAATATCTATACTCTTTGACTCAACAAAAATTTCTCTGCCCGGTATATTCCATTCAGAGAATTAATAATAGAGGGATCTCATAGATACAAAATATCCCAGAGTAGACTTGTAGTACAAAACAACTGGGAACAAAGATGTCCATCTTTGGAGAAATGGCTAAATAAACTATCGTACCTTAATGTAATATCACATAACTGAGGTTTAAGAAAAAGTGAATAAAAAATTACAAAGGAGAAGTGGAAAGAACTTATATGAATTGATATAAAGTGAAATAAGAGAACCAAGAAACAACACACAGGACTCCCAACAAACACTAACAAAATTAAAATGTAATATTATGTAATTACAGTGACAAATCTTGGCCCTTAAGAAGAGATATGAACCTGTATTATTATCTCCTATGTTTGCATAAGTGGGAAGAGTAATTCTAAGACTCTAAATGTAGAATGATGTGCATGCTATTAGACCTAACTAATTTCCTGGACAGTTTTAATATTTATTATAATAGATCTTATAAAATATGAAAATATAAGATATAAATGTATATAAAATGTATACAAAAGATATATCTACATATATATCTTTTATATATTATATATATATAAAATGTATATAAAAGATATAAAATAAAATTTTAAGTTTTATAACCTCATGATAAATTAAAAATATTAGTGACTCCATTTTGCCTATATCCACCATTTTGTAAAAGTACATTTCAGCTGTTTGCAAAGTACCTAGTTTTGGATAAGTCACAATATTACTCCTCTTCCCAAAGGTCAGTTGACTTTAGGAATGTTACAAAACTACCCTTTTTCCTCTCATCTTAGTATTTCCCGAAATCCTTCGCCAATTAAAAAAAAAATCCACAGGTATCTCAAGCCACAAAATCTTGTTTTTCCTCTTTTTTACTCCCTTCAAATTATATATTAATTTTGAAGTGTCTAACATTCTGGGTCTTCAGCTACTGAGAGCCTTGGTCCTGGTCTGTTTCTGCAACCCCACACGTTGATAAATAAGTCATTATTCACATGTAACAACTGGGTTTTCTTTATTCCACCATTAATAATCAAATGATGGAATGAAATATCTCTACATTTCTGGAGATAGTGGGAGAACTGAGGAGCAAAATCAGACTCAGAAACCAGGAATCTTGTTAGTTTGACCAAGATTGTATATAAGCTGATGCACAAGTTGGGGCTGAAGAAGGCTAAAATGTTTAGTATGAAAGGAAGGTCTGTGATGATTCTAAATGGCATGATGGCTGCCATAAATCACAGCAAAGAAAAAATAAAGAAGAATGATGGATGGGAGCAGATGATGACAACTAAGGGATGAAGGTATAATGAGAGATATGTGATGCTGTGGCTGCTGTGAGTTAATCAATCCATTAATCAATCAGCAGTCATTTATTAAAGTAACATGATTAGCCAGCCATTGTCATAGGGCCTGGAGACACAAAAGACAAAAATGAAACCGTACCTGCCCTCAGCAAGTCATTTTCAATTAGGGGAGATAATATGTATGTACATAAATACATATGAAATAAAAATAAAACAAATTTGGAGGAGGATAAAAGGCCCTGACAGCCGAGGGATTATGTAGCCAGTGTAGCTTGAGCAGAGAAGAGCAATGTGATAGAAGTTCACTCCAGATTTGGGAACAGCAATTGAAAATACAGGGAGATGGGAGTTGGCATGTTGTATGAACAGAGAGAGGTCTAATTTGGCTAGACCAATGGTTCTCAAAATTTTTGGCCTCCAAAATCCTTTTCCCTCTTAAAACTTATTGAGGACCCATTCCCAAAGAGCATTTCTTATGTGGGTTATATTTGTTGATATTATCATATTAGAAATTAAAAATGATAGTATTATTGTGAAAAGATTTGACTTCATGGAACCCTTGAATGGGCCTTAGGGTTCTCAAGGGGTCAAATGGTAAGAGCTATTGGGCTAGATAGGAAATTACAGAAAAGGGGAATTAATCAGAAATGTACTAATAAATATGTAATAATTGGTTCTCCAAGTAAAAAAAATACTGTATACTCTTTGGAAGGTTTATTATCTTCTAGAGTTCAAATCCTGCCTCAAAAACTAGCTGTGTGACCCTGGACAAGTCACTTAACCATTGGCCTCAGTTTCCTCTTGCAAAATGAGCTGGAGAAGGAAATGACAACTCAGTATCTTTGCCAAGAAACCCCAATTGGGAACAAAAATAGTTCCACATGAGTAATCAATCCCCAATCCCCAAAATAATGTATGACATGCTTCTAAATTTAATCCACATTATTAACATTTTCTCTATCACTCTTAAGTATAGACAATCAATGGAACAAAAAAAATCAAGCCTTCATTTCTAGCATCTACTCATTTGAGGTGCAAATTTTCACACCAAAAATAAATTTAATAGGCTTCTAACATGTATGAAGTCATGCTTGGGAATAATATATGATAAGGTTTGAAAAGTTGGTTGGGGCCAGGTTGTGAAGAGCTTTAACAACCAAAGAGAGAAGTTTCTAGTTGATCTAAGGCAACAGGGAACCATTAGTTTATTCATTAAGATGGTGACATCATCAGATTTTCACTTAAGGAATAGCAGTCTGGCAGCTGGGTGAGATGGATTGGAGAGAGAAAGGTTTGAGGCAGGGACTCTAATTAGAAGGCCAATTGAAATAGTCCAGTAAAGAAATGACGAGGGCTTAAACTGGGTGATGGCGGTTTGAGCAGAGAGAAAGGGGGGATCCACAGGAGATATTGTGGAGGCAGAAAACACAAGATTTGGCAACTGACTGGATATTTAATTATATTGAAGTAAAGCTAGTTAGTTAGCTCAACAATTAGACTTTAGCTCCACCTGGGATTTCTTGGCAAACTGGAGGAAATTCCAAAGAGGTTCTGGACGGACCAGGCATGAGCCGCAGTCACCACCACAAGCCTAGGAGAAACAAGAAAATGGCACTCACCTCCTGGCTCCTGTTGTCTCCGGATTTTCAAATCCTGAGCTGGAGCACCCCAAAAGAGTCATTCATTAGGAATATTTACAGAGAGCAAACGCCAAAACCACTTGTGTGGAGCAAGTAGCACAAAGTAGCTGCTTGGAATTAACTGGAGGAGGAAAGAGGATGATCAGTACTATGGGAGAGAAAAGATTTGGGAACATACAGTAACAGAACAGAGAAGATTGGTAAAGGAGCTATCTGCTGATAGCTTCCTAGTTGAATTAATTATCTGTGTTCATTAACTGCCAGGCTGTGTTATTTGTACCTTGTTGAATGGCTGCAACTGCTGTCCACACACTAATTTCAGTGCCCTGATCTAAAGCTACAGTCACCCTACCCTAGTTATACTTTTGAACCCTACTCACTTCTCTTCCAGAATTATCCCTTCCCCCACCTAAAAAAAAAAAAATAGAGTGTGATAGATCTCAGCCAGTCTCAGGGAAAAAGCAAATCTGGTTATCTCATTAAAGTAATTCACACCAAGGTATTAGATTCAAAGCTCTTGGGGATTATTTGCATTTTAAAGAGGAAGTCATTCCAGAAAATTAACTTTTAAAAGGCAGAATGTGCAAAGGAAGTATTTTTGAGCTGGGGAGCCCCCAAACCCACTGTCTCTGTATTGCCATAGGCAACTTCCAGTCCAAGAATAATCATCAGTAACTTTGTACCCCACTTTTGAAGGATTAATTCCTGTTCCAGGCACAAGTCACATCAGTTTCTATTCAAAGTCTATCTATCTACCAAGCAATACATACTTCTCCCTATGGAGGAAGATTTAAATTCCTCTCCACCCCCCTCATGCTATATGATTACTACAAGTTTTATTTTTCCATAAATATTCCTATAGTATCCTTTGCCATTTCAGAAGAGGTGCTAGAGCTGGCCTGTGGAAATAATCCAATTATTAACTTAAAAAATGTTACCTTCTATCTTAGAATCAATACTGGGTATTGGTCCTAAGGCAGAAGAGTGGTAAGGGCTAGGCAATGGGGGTTAAGGGAATTGCCCAGGGTCACACAGCTGGGAAGTGTCTCAGGCCAGATTTGAACCAGGACCTCCCATCTCTAGGCTTGGCTCTCAATCCACTGAGCTGCCTCCTATTAACTTTTAAATGTAAGCATTTATACCTGAGGAATCAGCAAACACTACAAGTTGCATTAGGGCAGTAGTTAGGTGGTCCAGTGGATTGAATCAGTTCTGGATTTGGAATCAGGAAAACTCCTCTTATCCAACTCAAATATGGGCTCAGACACTAGCTAGGCAACTCTGGGCAAGTCACTTAACTCTGTTGGTGGCCTCAGTTTCCTCCTCTGTAAAATGACCTGGAAAGGGAAAGGACAAGCCACTCCAGCATCTTTGCCAAGAAAATCCCAAATGGGATCAAGAAGAATCAGACAACTTAAACGACTGAACACGTATATATTATTTATGTTTCTCTGCATCATCATCTACCTTAGATTATAAACTCTTCCTTCAGAAAAGACACATCTGTTAAGCTTGGCTCATAGCACTCTCAGTGCAATACTAAATAAGGTGGGTGCCAAAGAAATATTTTTTTCAATGGGATTCTAAAATATTAAAGTAGAACTGAATGTAAAAATAGATTCAGAATAAAAACACACAATCCTAAAATGTTTTCACATCAAATTTTTAAAAAATTTCGAGAGCTTTATGCTTTGCTGAGGGTTTTTACCTATACTGCCCCATTGACCCTCCTAAAAATCCCATGGAATTTTATTGATATCAAAAATATTCAGTCAGTGGTTATATAATATTTGTTGGTTCTTTCTTCCTTTCTGAAAAGGACCAATGACATCACGAGATAATATGTTGACTCAAAATTAAATTGAATTTAAAGGAGGCAAAGTCATCTCTCTTCCAGAGTCATGGAAGTCCAATGGCAAGAAAAAAGTTAGAATGGCCCTGGATGCAGTGGATGACCATGGCTTCTCCATGTCTGATCAAGCTCTAAGCACTCCCCAGTGCCTGTTTCCACCACCCTCAGGGCCATTGGAATATACTGTTCTCATTCACCCATTCTGCCAGAAGAAATTTTGATATGCTTGAGGTAGGCATCCCTTTCACTCAAAAGAGTTTAAGACCTGTCACCTTCCTTCAATTCCCAAGATCAGGTAAAAGATAATAAAAGTGAAAGCCTAAATATAGGATTTGACTACAGGTCTGTTTGCTTTGGTTCCAAGTCTTTGTCATCCTATCATGCTCCCCTGTACAGATTTTACCAATTAAGCAATGGATTTGGAAGTTTGGGGTTAATTTGCCATCTCACATATCAAAGAGATTTTGAAATGGACAGCTTTACTTTAATCATTAAAACAACACTCAGAAAGAGCTCTATGTATTCCGATAAAAACGACAGAATACATTATTTAAAGTTATGTGGCCTAAAAAATTCTGGGAGTTGAGAAAACTTAATTCTCTTTCATCTCTAGGTCTCCATTATGGTGGGCTGCTTGGGGGAAGAAAAAGGAAAGAGGGAAGAGAGTTATTGGTATTTTATAAAAGAAAGTTTGTTAAGAATAAAAAGCAAATGGAGGGGATGTGGCAAAGTAGGGACATTAATTCATTGCTGGTGGAGTTGTGAACTGATCCAGCCATTCTGGAGGGCAATTTGGAACTATGCCCAAAGGGCGATAAAAGAATGTCTACCCTTTGATCCAGCCATAGCACTGCTGGGCCTGTACCCCAAAGAGATAATGGACAAAAAGACTTGTACAAGAATATTCATAGCTGCGCTCCTTGTGGTGGCCAAAAATTGGAAAACGAGGGGATGCCCATCAATTGGGGAATGGCTGAACAAATTGTGGTATATGTTGGTGATGGAATACTATTGTGCTCAAAGGAATAATAAAGTGGAGGATTTCCATGGAGACTGGAACAACCTCCAGGAAGTGATGCAGAGTGAGAGGAGCAGAACCAGGAGAACATTGTACACAGAGACAAACACACTGTGGTATCATCGAACGTAATGGACTTCTCCATTAGGGGCGGTGTAATGTCCCTGCACAATCTGCAGGGCTCTAGGAGAAAAAAACACTATCCAAAAGCAGAGGACAAACTGAGGGAATAGAAACACCAAGGAAAAGCAACTGCCTGACTACAATGGCTGAGGGGACATGACAGAGGAAAGACTCGGAGCGAACACTGATGCAAATACTAACAACATGGCAATGGGTTCAAGTCAAGAACACATATGATACCAGTGGAATCACGCGTCGGCCACGGGGGGTGGGAGGGAGGAAAAGAAAATGATCTTTGTCTTTAATGAAAAATGCATGGAAATGATCAAATAAAATACTATAAAATTAAAAAAAAGAAAATGAAAAAAAAAAGAATAAAAAGCAAGGCAGCACTAGGTGGCTTAGTGGTTTGAGAGTCAGCCATAAAGATGGAAGGTCCTGGGTTCAAATATAACCTCAGTCATCATCCCATTTGACCCTTCTAAAAACTGTAGCATCTGCTTGGACACACAGTAGCCATACAGTCATTTATATTTCATAGATGTGAATATGCTTGGGATACTACAAAAACCCCATGAAACTTTACAGGTGTTAAAAACACTCAGTCAGGGTTATATAATGTTCATGTTTCCTAAGAGAACCGATGACATCATGGGATAATGGGCAAATCACTTCTTCTGCCTTAGTATTTTTTAAATTTTATTTCTTTTTTTTTTTAGTTTTGGTAAAAATATTTAATTAATTAATTTAGAATATTTTTCCAAGGTTAGGAGATTCTTGTTCTTTCCCTCCCCCCTCCCTCACCCCTTCCCATAGACAACACACAATTCCACTGGGTTTTATATATGTCATTGATCAAGACCTATTTATATATATATATATATATATATATACACACACACATACATTGAGCAAGACCTATTTATATATATATATATATATATATATATATATATATATATATATACACACACACATATTTTAAACCTTTACCTTCCAACATGGAGTCAATACTGTGTATTGGCTCCAAGGCGGAAGAGTGGTAAGGGCTAGGCAATGGGGGTTAAGTGACTTGCCCAGGGTCATACAACTGGGAAGTGTTTGAGACCAGATTTGAACCTAAGACCTCCCTCTCTAAGCCTGGTTCTCAATCCACTGAGCTACCCAGCTTCCCCTTATTTCTATATTATTGATATTTTCAGTAGGATGAGCATTTAGAGTCTACATCCCCAATCACATCCCCATCAACCCATGTAATCAAGCAGTTGTTTTTCTTCTGGGTTTCTACTCCCACAATTCTTTCTCATAGCTCCCTCAGAATTGTCCTGGAGAAGTCCATTACATTCGGTTGTACCATAGTGTATCAGTCTCTATTTACAATGTTGTCCTGGTTCTCTTCCTTTTACTCTGCATCCATTCCTGGAGGTCGTTCCAGTTCACATGGCATTCCTCCAGTTCATTATTCCTTTGAGCACAATAGTATTCCATCGCCAACAGATACCACAATTTGTTCAGCCATTCATGCCTTAGTGTTGATACATGTTAAATAAATAGTATTGATTCTAAGATGGAAGGAAAGGGTTGAAAAAATATATAAAAGGGAACTTCTAAATATGAATTTGGAAGGAGCTTAATGAGCATAATTAGGGCTTGAAGCAAAGAGTACAAGTAGCCCTCCAAACTTGATCAGCCCTTCTCTTACTACTTTGGGTGAAGGTATTAAAGCTAAAAGGAAGAATTAAAGGGTGCCCAGGAAGAAGAGAATATTAGAAACAAACAGAAGAGTGAAAGAAAGGTGGGAGTAAACAGAAATAGATGCCCCAGAGGCATTTACATCTATTCAAAAGGTGAGGAAGAAAAGATGGGAAGAGGAGTGAAGAGCAAGGTGGGAGAGGAAGAGAAACTATAGTGAAAGCAGCTTTTCTGGAGCTGTTAACACCTGCTCAGAGGTGGGAAAATAAAAATAAATCTGCCAAAGGCAGAAATGGGACAAGAGCCAGCCTCCCTCTGAAGATACATGATCCTAAGCACTGCTTTTAAAGACAGAAACTAAAAAGTTCTTTATGGTTTTAAAAAATCAAATTTCCTTGCCTAGGCAGTGTAGTGTCTTAGGTGCTTCTGAGTGCCTGATTTCAGTGCCCTGGGTGGAGATTTGAGAAGATTGGAAGTCAAATCCAAACTCAAATACTAGCTGAGGCAAATCACTTAAACACTGACTGCCTCAGTTTCTTTAACTGTAAAATGTGGATAATAATAGCATCTACATCATGAGGTTACTAGGATAATAATGTTTGTAATGTGTTTATTAGCACAGTGCCTGGCACAGAGTATTTAATTACTACTTCCTCCCTTTATTATTCCTTCCTTCTTTCCTACTGGTCTATGATTCAGTTTGAGATGGTTCAAGGAATGGGGCTTTCCAGGGAATAATCATTTCCTAGCCCTGTAAAGTGATCTGCCAGCCTTGCCCAGATTAATAAATTTAATTTTTAATTTCTTAAATTTCACACTATTCACTTTCCTTAATAAATAAAGCAAATTTATTTTTTTTCCCTTTGGCACATTATCTGAAAGTCAATGAGTATCATCAATTTGATTTCTTCATTGAAATCTATTTTTCTGAAAGGGAAAACTTTCGGTAACTATGCTAGAATTAAAAAAGAAAAATAAAAATTATAATCAATTCTTGCCCCCTAAAAAAACAAGCATATCACAAATCTAGCATACAAGGGAAGGGATACATGAGGATAAATGCAGCAGCCTGTCATCTGGGCAGACAGCAAGACCCAATTTTCAACAGATCCCAAATGAAAATGCTGGTAATTTGGGGGATTCGTTTAGCTGCACCATAAACCACCATCAATCCGGCACAGTAGTTTGTTATGATTAGATCATTCCATTTAAGAGAGAATTTGGGACTCTAATTGGGAGAGCTGCTGCAGGTAAAAAAATAATAGGAATTAGTGGAATATTGTATAAAGGGTCTGCCAAACACCTGCACAGTCATATATCGGACAAAACCAGTCAATCATTTTTAGAGGACTAAAAATCACTAAAAACGTGAGATAGAGAAAGATTGTCATTTTTAAAAGAGAACTTTTTTACTGAAAACTGACCATTTTTGAATGGCTTTGTTGTTACGCTCTAAGAGGGCAAGGATGAGGTTGTTTTGTTTTGTTTTTCAATCGTGTCTAACACAGACATGCAACTGGGCATATTTGTCTAGCATAGTGCCTGACACAAAGTAGGGGCTTAATAAATGCTTGTTCCCTGCCCCCCCTTATCTTTTTTTTTATCCTTACCTTCCATCTTAGAATCAATTCTCTATATTAGTTTCAAGGCAGAAGAATAACCAAAGCTAGGCAATTGGAGTTAAGTGACTTGCCCAGGGTCAAATGGTTAGGAAGCATCTGAGGCCAGATTGAAACCCAGAGCCTTCCATCTATAGACATGGCTCTCAATCCACTGAGCTGTCCTCTGTTCCCCCTTCCTTATAACTACTTCTCAGTCCTTTTTTAAAAATGAGATTCTTTCAGGAGCTATAAAATCCCACTTCCATGAAGCTATTAGCATGCTGGCTACTGATAATTCCTTTCTTATGTTAATTGAGTTGAAAGATATTCAAGAAAATTATTTTTGAATTATCACTAAATCAGCATTTCTTGAGAATCTACTTCTACCTAACACCGTGGGAGATTATAATCAAAGTATAAGATACCGTCCTTGCCTTTAAGAAGTTTTCAATCATAAAATCAAAGATTTCCAACTAGAACTGACCATTAAAATCATCTAATTTGAGCCCTTCATTTTACAGACAAGGAAACTCCTATATCTAAAGAGGGAAGTAATTTGCCCTCAATCATCCATCTAAAACTGGCAAAACTAGGCTTGGAACAATTTTTCCAACTCCCAATCCAGGTCTCTTCCCATTTATTATGCAGTCTAGCTGGAAAGAAAGCATTAATGCTATTAAAAAGTCAGATAGCAAGAAGAAATAAGCAAGATGATTTCAGAAAAAACTCAAAAGATCTGCAGAACTGATACAGAGTGAAATAAAGAGAAATGGGAGAACACTGTACACAACAACAGCAACATTGTACAATGATTAACTGAAAACTTGGCTACTGTCAGCACTGCAATGAGATGGGACCATCTTGAAAGATTTATGATAGGGAATGCAATTTCACCTGCAGAGAAAGAACTGTTGGAGTCATCTTTCACATCAGTATATCTTTGGTTTTATTTGAGGATTTTGATTATGTATGACTTTGCTCTTACAACAATGACCAATATTAAAATGTGTTTTGCATGACAAAAATAGTTTTTTAAATTAATTTTATTTAATGTAATACATTTTATATAATTATATATTATTGTTATATATTTATCATTTATAAATCATCTAATTTATATTAAATTCTAATAAATAAATTTTAAATTAAAAAACCCACTGCAACAACAAAAAAAGTCAGGTTAAAATTTTGGTTAGGTCATTTTTCAATTGTGTCCAACTCTTTGTGATGCCAATTGGGGTTTTCTTGGTAAATATGCTAGAATGGTTTGCCATTTCCTTTTCCAGCTCTTTTTACAGATGAGGAAACTGAAGGATTATGGGACTTGTCCAGGATCATGCAACTAGTAAGAGTGAGGCCAGATTTGAACTCAGATATTCCTAACTCTAGACTTGGCACTCTATTATGCTACCTAGCTTAGCTCTAGAAAAGAAATAAAATCATTCCTTCAAATTTAAATTTGTCAGCTGTAAGAAGTACAAAACTTTAGGTATTGACAGGAAAATGGCAAGTACTTAAAATTTGTTTAGGAAAAATTTACAGGCTAGACAGGGTCCAAAAAATAATGGAGCAATGGGTCACAAGACCATAGATTTGCTGTTGGAAGAGGCTAAAAATCCAATCCAAATTTGATGTTTTGGGTACTGAGGCTCAGGGAAGACTTATCCAATGACTTATCCAAGTCATATAGGTTGTAAGTGAATAGGAACAAAAATGTAAATCTTAGTTGGCATAATAATATGCTCTAACTAGGCAGAATGACATTCTATTCCCTTAATTTCAAAACTACATAGAAATAAAAACCTTGAGAATGTCTCAGGAAATTGAGTTCCATCTAATGCATAGAACTGCAGCTAAATGCACCTAACCTGCAACCCTGATGATAAAGATTTCATTTGCCTACATTCTGACTGACCTAGTTTTTCACAGTGGTCTGTCTCACTTTGCTTTGTGACCCTTGATTAACATATATAGAGTCTTTTCAAGTGATTTTTAAAGCACAGGGAGCTTTTCAGAGCAGCCCTCTGGGTTTCCAAGGCTAGTCTCTCCAGGTCTTCTAGCCTGGTTCTCATTCATTCAGGATGCTGGAAGGTACCCATTATCTCCGTTAGTTAACTAAGATCATTAGTACAGAATTATTTTAATTATGTAAATACAGATGGTGCTAAGTAAATATTGTGAATGGTGATTTTAAATATGAAAAGAGATGGATGCAAAAAATACATGCTAGCAGTAATGTTGCACAATACCTATGAATAAATCCATATCATACTCAATAATATTATACTACATAATATAAAAGTGTAATATATAGTTATGTTATAATAAACACATATTACAAAATAGATACTATTATAATATGTTATAATAAACACATATTACAAAATAGATACTATTAAATGATTTGGCCACTTTTTACCTTTAATTGCAGATTGTTAAATTTTATTTTAAATTATTATTTTATTTCAGATTATTAGAGAATAAATGTAACTCAATTCATTACAACATATACTAGCCCCAATATGTATAAAGTATAATGTACTATAGTAGAAGGGGTACTAAAAGGGTCAGCTAGCTAGGTGGCACAGTGGATGGAGAGCCCTGCCTGGTGACAGGAGGTCCTTGGTTCAAATCTGACAGCAGATACTTCCTAGTTGTGTGTCCCTGGGCAAAACATTTAACCCTGTTAGCCTCAGTTTTGTCAACTCTAAAATGATATGGAGAAGCCACCTAATATCTTTGCCAAGAAAATCCCAAATGGGGTGAAGAGTTGAGCACAAGTGAACAAATAGG
Organism: Monodelphis domestica; assembly: GCF_027887165.1. NCBI lineage: Eukaryota > Metazoa > Chordata > Mammalia > Didelphimorphia > Didelphidae > Monodelphis > Monodelphis domestica. Next base: position 42,664,933 of record NC_077231.1, read on the forward strand.
TAGCAAGTGTCCAGGTACTTTGGAGAGGACAAAAGCTCTAAGTATTTTTAGAGTAGTTTTTTCTTAGCAATATCATCATTATATAAATTGTTCTGGTTCTGCTCATGCCACTCTGCATCAGTTCATATAGGTCTTCTCAAATTCCTTAGAAACTCTCCATTTTACCCACATAAATCATCAGCTTTTCTATATATCTCCAACACAGCTCAGCAGCAAGAACTAGAAAGAGAAATCCCATTCAAAATCACCTTAGACAAAATAAAATACCTAGGAATCTATCTCCCAAGACAAACACAGGAACTATATGAACACAACTACAAAACACTCGCCACACAACTAAAACTAGACTTGAACAATTGGAAAAACATTAACTGCTCATGGATAGGACGAGCCAATATAATAAAAATGACCATCCTACCCAAACTTATTTATCTATTTAGTGCCATACCCATTGAACTACCAAAATACTTCTTCACTGATTTAGAAAAAACCATAACAAAGTTCATTTGGAAGAACAAAAGATCAAGGATATCCAGGGAAATAATGAAAAAAAACACATATGATGGGGGCCTTGCAGTCCCAGACCTCAAACTATATTACAAAGCAGCAGTCATCAAAACAATTTGGTACTGGCTAAGAAACAGAAAGGAAGATCAGTGGAATAGACTGGGGGAAAACGACCTCAGCAAGACAGTATACGATAAACCCAAAGATCCCAGCTTTTGGGACAAAAATCCACTATTCGATAAAAACTGCTGGGAAAATTGGAAGACAGTGTGGGAGAGACTAGGAATAGATCAACACCTCACACCCTACACCAAGATAAATTCAAAATGGGTGAGTGACTTAAACATAAAGAAGGAAACCATAAGTAAATTGGGTAAACACAGAATAGTATACATGTCAGACCTTTGGGAGGGGAAAGGCTTTAAAACCACGCAAGATATAGAAAGAATCACAAAATGTAAAATAAATAATTTTGACTACATCAAACTAAAAAGCTTTTGTACAAACAAAACCAATATAACTAAAATCAGAAGGGAAACAACAAATTGGGAAAAAATCTTCATAGAAACCTCTGACAAAGGTTTAATTACTCATATTTATAATGAGCTAAATCAATTGTACAAAAAATCAAGCCATTCTCCAATTGATAAATGGGCAAGGGAAATGGATAGGCAGTTCTCAGATAAAGAAATCAAAACTATTAACAAGCACATGAAGAAGTGTTCTACATCTCTTATAATCAGAGAGATGCAAATCAAAACAACTCTGAGGTATCACCTCACACCTAGCAGATTGGCTAACATAACAGCAAAGGAAAGTAATGAATGCTGGAGGGGATGTGGCAAAATAGGGACATTAATTCATTGCTGGTGGAGCTGTGAACTGATCCAACCATTCTGGAGGGCAATTTGGAACTATGCCCAAAGGGTGCTAAAAGAATATCTACCCTTTGACCCAGCCATAGCACTGCTGGGTCTGTACCCCAAAGAGATAATGGACACAAAGACTTGTACAAAAATATTCATAGCTGCGCTCTTTGTGGTGGCCCAAAACTGGAAAACGAGGGGATGCCCTTCAATTGGGGAATGGCTGAACAAACTGTGGTATATGTTGGTGATGGAATACTATTGTGCTCAAAGGAATAATAAAGTGGAGAAGTTCCATGGAGACTGGAACAACCTCCAGGAAGTGATGCAGAGCGAGAGGAGCAGAACCAGGAGAACATTGTACACAGAGACTAATACACTGTGGTATAATCGAACGTAATGGACTTCTCCATTAGGGGCGGTGTAATGTCTCTGAACAACTTTCAGGGATCCAGGAGAAAAAAAACACCATTCATAAGCAAAGGATAAACTATGGGAGTGGAAACACCGAGAAAAAGCAACTGCCTGAATACAGAGGTTGAGGGGACATGACAGAGGACAGACTTTAAATGAACACTCTAATGCAAATACTATCAACAAAGCAATGAGTTCAAATCAAGAAAACATCTAATGCCCAGTGGACTTATGCGTCGGCTATGGGGGGTGGGGGGGAGGAAAAGAAAATGATCTATGTCTTTAACGAATAATGCTTGGAAATGATCAAATAAAATATATTTTAAAAAAAAAAGAAACTCTCCATTTTGTCATTTTAAAAATTATATCCAGATATAATTTATTAACATGTTTTCTAGTAAACAGGCTTAATTTTTAGTTTTTCTGTCACTATAAAAAAGGCTCCCTTGAATATCTTTGTAAATATATGAATCCTCTTCTTTATTTGTTATTTTCTGGGTTTTGAGCTTCATCTTAGTATTGCTAGCTTTGGGAGAATAGTTCTGTTGCTTTCTAGAACAAACAGACCAATTCATAACTCTAATCACACTGTAGTGCTATATCTGCTTTCCCACAAGACCTCTAACATTTGTTATTTTGGTCTTCTGTCATCTTTGCTAACCTGATGGGTATGAGGTGCGACTTCAGATTTCCCTCAATTGGCATTTCTCTATTAGTGATGTGGAGCTTTTTGTTTTAATATGATGGCTAACAATTTTTCCCCCCTGTGGAAACCTCTCTTCATATTCTTTGACTCTACTGGGAAGTGGCTTTTATTCCTGTTGTTAATACTAACATTTTATACAACATTTTCTATGTGCCAGGCATTGTGCTAAATGCTTTACAATTAACCTCCCAGAAACTCAGCAATATTATTATCCCCATCTTACAGATGGGAAAACTAGGACAAACAGAGGTTAAGAGATTTGTCCATGGGCACACAGCTAGTAAAGGTGTGAGTAAGATTTGAGCATCTTCCTGACTCTAGTTCCAGTGTTTTAAGTTTGTCAATACATTCATTTAGTTTCTTGGGGGGGGGGGGGGTTGAAGGGAGGGAGATAAGTATTTGTACAATGTATGTTTCACAGTCTATTACCTACCTTTCTACCATCTTCCTCTCCATTGGGAAACCATAAATCTGAGCCAAAATCTAAGCCTTAAGAGATTTTTTCCTAGGTAGAGATTTAACGAGCTGAAAAGTAAGAGAAAATAGAGCCTAATCCTTCTCATTAGAGGACTGAGCTCAGTGTAGTACAGAGATGTGGGGTCAGAATATAGGGTCAGAATATATTTTAAGTGAATAAAGGACTGGGTGTATTGTTTCAGCCCTTTTGGGCCCTGCTTCAGGTTCTAAAAAGTTAAAGAATCATGGCCATGAGGTCATCTAATCAGTGGAGAGAGTGCAGGACCTGGAGTCAGGAGTCTTCCTCGGACTATTACCAGCTGAGTGACCCTGGGTCAAATCATTTAACTCTGTTTACCTCAGTTCCTCAACTGTAAAATGAGCTGGAAAAAAATGGTGAACCCCTCCAGTATCTTTGCCAAGAAAATCCTAAATAAGGTCATGAAGAGTCATCAGCAACAAAGCTATACCTGTCCCCCAGGAGGAAATCACCTCTAGAAAATCTTGGGGTTTTTTCCACCATTTCTTTATCCACTATCATGACCTCCTCTAGGCAGCATAGTTCAATGATATTTTCATCTAGTTCTACTTCCAAAATTGGGTGCCCAATTTTTCCTCTCATGAGGTGGTATTTCATAAATCTTTGGGTACTGCTCATGTTTTAGGGAAGTTGAGGAAAAACTTTACCCACAATTCCATGCTGCTCTACAAAATGATCCATAATAGTTTTGTTTTTTGTTTTTTTACATAGTCTTGCCGTGTATTTCAAGACTGCTGTCATCAGGATATAGAAGCTCCTAGATGTAATTTTTCAAGGACGTTGGAAGCCCATAAGGTATTAAGTTGAAGGAATGAAAAGACCTGAAGCATATTCTACTGTCAGTTTCCATGTCCCTTCTTGGGTCTTTAAGCTACATGAAACAGATTTAATATGACTGAACTTCCACTCATGACTCCATTGGTTATGGGCAAGGTTGAGAGGGCTTAGGGTTTTTGTGCATTTCTCAGGTCAACCAGCTTTGCTAAGCATGAACTATATTTAACATTAAATGGCAGTCCGGAGTTATCATCCATGACATTCTGGAAGGCAGTCAGCTTTCCAATGCTGAAGCCATATTTAACATTCCACGGCTATGCAAAGACTGTTCCCTTGAAGAGAAAACTTTAGTTAAAGCCCCTAAGACCCCAAATCCTCGGGTGATGACAGGTAGGGAGGCTGCTGAGTCACCATCATCTTCTTCCAAGAGATTTCATTTGCTATTATTTGCTCTTCCTACCGTATTTCCCCATCTTTCCCCTCTTTTTAATTCTGTAACAATAAATGTGCCTGATTAAATTGCTCACATTTGAAGTCCCATGTCCAGCACCTTGAGTCCCTCCAAACAAGAATTCAATATAAATTAGATAAATAAATAAAAAGTAATATTACTTCATTTCTTCTATCATTCTCATTGCTTAACAGCTTTGCTGATAAGCCTATTAGCAGGAAGTTGTCAGACTACAGACCATCCCAAAGAAAGTGTGGTAAAGTGTTAGCCCTGGAGTCAGGAAGCCTGGGTTCAAATCCTGATAAGTCAGAAATCTGGCATCTAATTAGTGAGTCAGTCAATAAGCATTTATTAAGGTCCTGTTAAGCACCAAGCACTGTGTTAAGTACTGAAGACATATTGAAAAAAGGCAAAAGTGAGTCCTGCATTCTAGGAACTCAGGATTTGAAGTTGTGACTTTGACAAGCTAGTTAGCCTCTCTAAGCCTAGAAATTCCTTCTCTGTTAAATGGACTTAATTAGATTCATTGATTTAATTAACTTAATTAAATGGGATTAATAACTATAATACTTCCCTCGCTGACTGGCATCCATAGTCTTATTTGAATCTGATAGCAATGAGCTTTAAAATCTCAAAAATGCTTTTTGAAATACAATTTATTAATTATATCATATACATATTTGAACATCTTCTTTCTTCCTTCTATTCTTTTTCTTTTAACTCCTTACCTTCTGTCTTATTATCAATTTTAGGACTGAAGAGCAGCAAGGGCTCTAGGCAATAAAGGCTAAGGAACTTATCTAGCAACATAAAGCGAGGACATACTTGAGGTTATATTTGAACCCAGGTCCTCCCAACTCCAAGCTCAAACACTCCCTAGCTGGGTGACCCCAAGTTGGTCATTTAATTAACCCTGATTACCTAGCCTTTACTGCTCTTATATCCAAGAATGAATACTTAGTATTGATCCCAAGAAAGAAGTCAAGGATTAAAAAAATAAGCACCCCTACCCCAATTTATAAAAGCCATTGTCAGAGAACCTGGTGCAAACCAGTTAAATGCAAAATGCAAATAAAAAGAGCGAGAATTTTGTCAAAGAAAATTATAGTATGAACACTAGAGTAAAGGATCAGCATTTCCAAGCTCATCCCTGGTGTGCTCACAGCAAGCAATAAGTGTTTTATTTCTAGAATCAAATTTAGAGAATGATCACGTGTATGTGTGATCACTGAATGCCATTACCATGATGTCGCGTCATGTCCCAAAGCAACCAACTTGTTCTTCCATTCCTTTTAGGAGGAAAAAGATCAAATCAAATATTCCAATGTGACTCATCTCTCAATTTAAACCTTAAGAGGTGCATATCTGTATTCCCGCCATCTTAAGACCCATTTACAAATGAGTTGGCATTAACTATCTTGTGATGACTATTATCCAAATTATAATCAGAAATGGTTAAGAATGTTTCTAGGAAGCATAGTTTTGTTGTGTGTTTTTTTTTAATTAGAGTCTTCCAAGATAACTACCAGCTCATAAATGATGGATGCCATGCAATGAAAAACAACCCTCCGTCTAGCCAGAGCCAATGATGATGGGCCAAGATACAACTTGACAAGAAAACAGAATGAAGGGGAAGAAAATGAGTTGCTTCCCCACATGGCTGGTAAATGTCAGCTATTTTAGAGTTTATCCCCACATGAGATATCTCCTTTGTACTGTGAGGATGATCTCCGCAAAACATGACAACATAATACAGCCATAGAAGACAACCCCATTATTACTGCTGCAGGAAATAAAACACAGATTAATGTCACTAGAGCACATGTCAGCAGAGATAATAATGATGTATACAAATGAATCTTCTCATTCTGGGCAAAGAACATAAGTACCACCTAAAACTGAATAATAATTATAGACAAGTCACAAATGACAATGCCATCTGCTAAGCTTGTATTATGCTCTCACATTATCAAAGAGTTTGTTTTATATTTTTTCCCAGAAAACTCTCTAGGAGTCTTCCCACTTTTATGCTGTGACACAAATTACCAAGTGGTGAGGCAAGCACTTACATTGCCTAACGAAGCAAATGCTGCCTGCCATGGCCAATCATCGCTACATCAGGCTTCTCAATACTGTCCAATCTTTGCCAAGAAATTTGTGCAGCTGGGCACCCAAGAAAGACACAAATGATTTGGGCCATGCAAAGAGGCAGTTTGACCGTCCAAATCTCTACTGGATGTAAACAACCATTTAGAAAATGGATTCCATTTCTGTTTCTAACTACACAGGAGTTGGGGGGACTAAAATAAATGAGGAAAAGTATGAATAGGCTAATATAAACAAAAAATCATTAGTCCCATTTCTAAATGCTTCAAATGTTTAAAAGGAGCCAATCTGGCAACAATCCCATAAGATAAGGTGTCCATCTCCATTTTGAAGATGAGGAAATAGACTCAAAGAAAGTGAATTCTCTATTGATCACATGGCTATAGTAAATAAAGAAGAGATAAAAAATCAGGGCTCTCCTAACTTAAAAGTCTAATATTCCTTCCACTAATCAGCTTCCCTTTCACATATGACTGTGTGCAATTAGAATCTTGTATCCCTGGACTTCATCTCCCAGAATTCCTTTCCTTTCATCCTCATGTTTCACCCTTGCATTTTGAAGATAAAAGTTTCTGTAATTCTGCTCAGTCTCTCTCCTCCTGCTAACTCGCTCTGGGAAAACTGCTCTTTGCTCAGGTTATCCTTTTCCTCTGCTTCAAGTGATTATTAATAAATCTTATAAAAATATTTGGTGTATTGGCTATTAATTTTTAATCTTACACTGGAATGTCAACCAGTCAAAAAGTATTTATTAAGTGCTTTCTAGAAGCCAGACACTGCTAAGCACTGTGGATAGAAAATGAGACAAAAGATAATCCCCTGCTATCATGGAGTTTACAATCTCCTGGAGAAGATAACATGTAAAAGAGAGAAGGAGCTATATTTCTTATGAACTACTCCCAAGCTGCAATAATCTTAAATATTACTTGTTGGACTATAATTTTGCTAATGTAATATTTATTTTGCTATCTTATCTAGACTTGCCACTTTAAGATCTGTCTTAAGAAAAGCAGAGAAGTTAAAATTTGAAAGTACAAGACAAAGGAATTAGGTACGTCCACACACCTTTAAAAAATTACAAACACTTTTAATATACAGAGGATGAGGAAAAATTGAGATACTCATACACTGTTGGTGGAGCTGTGAACTGATCTAACCACTTTGGAGAACAATTTGGAACCATGCCCAAAGGGTCATTAAACTGCTCATACCCTTTGACCCAGAAATACTACTGTGAGGTCTATATCCTAAAAAGATCAAAGATAGGGGAAAAGAACCTACTCGTAAAAAATATATTTATAGCAACTCATTTTGTGGCAGCAAAAAATCAAACAAAAAAACAAAACCAAAAACAAACAGAAACTAAAGGGGTGCCCATCAATTGGAGATGACAGAATAAATTGTGTCATGATTGTAATGGAAAACCATAAGAAATGACAGACAAAATGACCACCTAAAAAAAAACCCCTGGATTTATATGAAATGATGCAAAGTGAAGTGAGCAGAACCAAGAGAATGTTGTATGCAATAGCAGCAATAAACATGTTGATCAACTGTGAATGATTTAATTATTACAAGAAATGCAAGGATCCAGGAAAACTCTAAAGGACTCAAGTTGAAAATGGATAACCACCACCACAGAAGGAACAAATGGAGTCAAATACAGGTTGAAACACATCATTCTTTATTTCCTTTATGAATGTTTCTGTAGTGTAAGTAATATATGTCTTCTTTCACAATATGATGAGCATGAAAATCTCTATTGTATAATAACACACGTACAAACTACATAATTTACCTGCTGTCTTTGGGGAAGGGGTAGGGGCAAGTGGGAGGGAGAGAACATGGAGAGAAAAGTGTTAGAAAAAAATTATTGAAAATTACATATATATCTGGAAAAAAACATAAATTTAAAAATATATTTTAAAGAAATACCCTTTCATTAAGAGGCACATACTTGTTCTAAAAGTGTATAAATGACTGAAATCTTATTCATTATATTCTATGCTAAGCAATTCTCAGCTAAATTCAGTACTTTTTCAATACTAAAGAAACATTTCTGTATTCATGCTTCCTGGGGAGGAAGGATAAGGGGGTAGGAGAAAGGATTAAGTTTTAATTCTAATCTCTTTTTGCTCTCCTCTCCTGGGAAACAGATTATCTGAGGCACAAAAAAATGATTCTGTATATCTTAAAGACTTGGAACTATTAGCTTCTTTTATAAGACTCTCGCCCACTGTGACTGTCTCTTAATGCCAAGAATACCAAGATAGCTGGGTGGCATAGTGGATAGAACACTGGTCTTAGAGTCAGAAAGACTTTAAATTTTACTTTGGACCCTTATTAGCTATGACCAGCTAGACAAGTCTCAGAGACAATCTGTCTCTGCCTTAATTTCCTCACCTGTAAAGTAGGAATAATAGTACCTACTTCTTAGGTTGTTACAAAGATCAAATGATAGAATAGAAAGGAAAAATTTAGAATTTAGGGTGCGGGGACAGAGCAATCAGGAAAAGCATCCCCTGGAGAAGGTGGTCTTACAGATAAGTTTTTAAGAAAACAAGGTAGGGGCAGTTAAGTGGCTCAGTGGACAAAGAACCAGGTCTGGAGATGGAAGGTTCTGGGTTCAAATATGACCTCAGCCCCTTCCTAGATAAACTCTGGGCAAGTCATTTAATCCCAGTTGCCTAGCCCTTACTTCTCTTCTATATTGAAGGCATCAATTAGATACTATTTGCTATCTTGATTATTACCTATAGTATTTTATAATATTTATAGTATTACATATGATATATTATATTATAAACTATTAATATATCATATCATTTTATGATATTTATAGCATTATAATACTGTCTCAATATGAGTTGGAAGACAGAAGGTAAAGCTTTGAAAAAAAAAAGATAAAAACAGATATAGGAAAGTTTTTCTAATTCAAAGGCTCTTCCCACAAAACCACCTAGCCTCACGTATCATAAAACTAGGGAGGTTAATGTGTTGGATCTAAGAATCAGGATTCAGAAAGGTGCTAAAATAAAACAAAACTCCATAAAGTTCAATAAAAAATCCTGAACTTTGGTTAAAAGTATCAATTATATGAATAGATTGAGAAGACTAAGGGAAGCTAATATGTAAAAAAGTTGAGCATTTTTTTAACTGACTGCAAACAATTTGGGCAAATAGTGTGATGTAATTATGGGGGAGAAAATGGTAATACAATTTTTTTTACAATTTCTTTTCTTTTTTTCTAGGCACTTAAAAAGTGCAACCTAGCATCAATAGATAATTGGTTTTGTTTTGTTTTTTCAGTTATATCTGACTATGACTCCATTTGGGATTTTGGGGGCAGATACTACTATTTTTTATTTTTTTGCTATTTCCTTCACTTTACAGATAAGGAAACTGAGACCAACAAGGGAGAGTAAATTGCCCAGGGGTCACATTGTTAATGTTTGACGCCAGATTTGGACACAGGAAAAAGGGTCTTTCTGATTCTCAGACCTTACTCTAACCACTAAGTCACTTTGCTACTTCTCAATAGATATAGTGACCAGAACAAAGGTAAGAGCCATTGTACTCCTTTTAGTCAGCTCACAGCTGGAAAATGACATTCACCTGTGAATACTACATTTGGAAAGGAAGAATCTACAACAATAAGGGACTCTCCAAAGTTGCTGAAAAGAACTAAGGTCTGGGGACTAGAATAAATGATTTAAAGGGGAAGGAATGAGATGATGATATAGTCTTCCATATAAATGAAGATTTCTGAAGATTATTTCCTGGAAAGGTTATTATGGCTAAATTCAGAGAGCAAAACTAGGACTAATGTGTCGATGTTGAAGAAAGGGAGATTGGAGCTCAACCTCAGGAAGAATGTTCTGGCAATGAGAAAGGTGAAGAAACAGAAAGGGTTACCTTGTAAGGTGAGTTGGCATTCACCAAAAGTGTTCAAGCAGAGGCTATAGTGTCACTGTCAATAATATTATGGAGAAAATTCTCAGCTATGGTAGGAAAATGAGCAAAAAGAAACTCAATCCCCTCTCTCAAATTAAAAAAGCAATAAAATCAAGGGAAGGTAAAGAAAAAGATGAACATCATCTCTCACAAATATAAAACTAGGAATATGCATCATATCCAAAAAGAAAAAGAAGTTGCCTTTTGCAGTCCTGCTTTTCCACCTCAGAATTAGATATTTCCTGGACAGAGTGGTTTCTGACCTCTTTTAGTCCATTTATCACTAGCTTTACATTGGAAACTAGGAAACTACAAGAAAACAGCATGTTTTTGTCCATTCGAATCTTGATTAAAACAACTTTTACAAATAAGGCAGAGCCAAGATGGTGGAGAAGATCTACAAACCCATCTGATCTCTACCAAATCATCATCCAAGCAACTACTCTATGACACTTCAAAACTAATTTTGGAGCCACACAAACCACAAAAGGACAGGGTGAAATCATTTTTCAGCCCAAAACAGTTAAGAAGGCTGGTAAAAATGATCAATGGCACTGGGGTGGAAGCGGAGTGAAAATGGCAAGCCAAGCCAGACTCACCAAAGCCACAGGACTTGCCAGTGGCTGAATCAGCAGGACAGGTTATGCAGAGAAGCTTGAACAACTACTCGAAAGAGATTGGGGGGGGAGGGAGTCCTTTTGCTAGCTCTGGGTGCAAGTCTCTTGTTGCATTGGCCATAAAGATCCAAGTTTCAATCCTGGGTTGTAGTTTCAGGGTGAGGAAGAGTATAAGTATACACTAATTTTTGCAGCCCTAGAAGAGTAAGGGACCCTGGTAATATAGTTCTATGGTGAAAAAGAGTGCTTTTGGTTGCTCACCCACCAGAGCACAGACCAAGAGAGTATTGAACATAGAGACCTCTCTTTACATCATACCAACTTGGAAGAACTGAAAACTTATAGATTCCCAGTACTAGCTCTGAAGGCAGTTGCACAAAGAACCTGGAGCTTGAAACGGCTCCCTTCATCACAATTCCATGTGTGTGTGTGTTTAAGTTAAAAGCAAAGAAAAAGGTTAGAAAATGAGCAAACAAAAAACAAACTGAACACAGAAAGTTATTTTGGTGACAATGAAGATAAAATGCAAGCTTGTAAGACAAGAAACTTGATATTGCTGCATCAGAGACCTCCAAGGAAAATATGAATTAGTCTCAACCCAAAAAAGAATGGAACAGTTCAAAAAGGATTTTAAAAATCAAGTAAAAGAGTTAGAATGGTGGGGGGAAAGAAATGAGTGATATAGGAAAAACATGAAAAAAAGAAGAGATGGCTTGGTAAAGGAAACACTAAAGAAAATGATATCTTTAAAAAAAACAGAATAGGCCATTTAATAAAAGGGACACAAAAATTAAGTGAAGAGAAAATTTTCTTAAAAGCATAATTGGCTATATAGAAAAAACGATATATCAAAATTTACTGAGGAAAAGAAATCTTTAAAAAGAATTGGCCAAATTTAAAGGGAGGTAAAGCTCACCTAAGAAAATCATGCCTTAAAAATGGGAATTGGGCATATAGAAGCTAATGAATTTATGAAACATCAAGAAAAAAATTAAAGTCAACAAAATTTTTAAAATAGAAGAAAATGTGAAATCCCATTGGAAAAACTGACCTGGAAAATAAAACCAGTAGAGAGACTCTAAGAATTATTAAACTACATGAAAGCCATGACTAAAAAAATGGCTTTGCATATCTTTCAAGAAATTATCAAGGAAAATCATCCTAATAGTCTAGAATCCGAGAGTAAAACATAAATAGGAAGAATCCACCAATCACCTCCTTAAAGATAATCCCAGATAATCCCAGATAAAGGATAATCCCAGAAATATAGCCCAAACCTGGAACTCCTATAGCTCTCTATAGTCATGTGAAAAAAGCTCTAAGTCACAATTAGACATTTGCAAATTAAAACCACCCTGAGGTGCCACCTCACATCTATCAGATTGGCTATTATAACGGAAAAAGAAAATGACAAAACTTGGAAGGGATGTGTGAATATTGAAATACTAATACACTGTTGGGAGTATTGGAAATGATTTGACCATTCTGGAGAGCAATCATGACCTATGCCCAAAGGGCTATAAAACAGTACAGACCTTTTGACCCAGAAATACCATTACAAGGTTTATATCCCAAAAAGAAAAAAAAGGGGGAGGGGAAGGACCTATGTGAATAAAAATATTTAAAGCATTTTTTGGAGGTGGCAAAGAACTAGAATGTGAGGGGGATACCTTCAGTCAGAGAATGGCTAAGTTATAGTATATCATTTTAATGGAATACTATTATACTGTAAAAAATGAACAGGAAAATCTCAGAAAAACCTGAAACTGAAGCAGAGTGAAGGAAGCAGAATCAGGAAAGCATTGAACAAAATGACAAAAATACTATACATTGAACAACTGTGAATAACTTAGCTTTTCTCAGCAACACAATGATCCAAAACTATCCCAAAGGCCTCCTGAAAAAAAAAAAAGTCTATCTGTTTCTAGAGAAATAACTCAAAAGAGTCTGAATCCAGACCAAAGCTAACTTTTTTCACTTTCCTTCTTAATATTTTTTTGTTCAAGTTTTACATGATTGCAATGTAGAATCTGTATCAAATTGCTTGCCATATCAGCACATTGTGGGGGAGTGGAAATTGAAGAAGTTGTTTTTTTTTAATGTTGGAAATTGGTTTTGCATGTAATTGGGGAGGGGGATAAAATTTAAAATCTGAAGAATGCTAAAGGGAAAACAAACAAACAAACAAAAAAAGATTCCTCTGAAGCTGCTTTAATGTCCCTTAAGCCTCTTCTGGTCCCTTTTTGTTTGTAAAGTATATTTCTTGCTCTATAGCCCTTTCACACTCTCTTCTTGAAGGAAAGTATTCTTGATATAAAGGTGTGAAGCTTCTGAGAAGTCTATAAGCCTTTGATTTTTTAGATCATGAACGGCATTTCCCAACAGAGTTTTTCTCATCCTTCCTTCTGCTCCCTTTGGCACTGAAGTCATCAAGTATGATGACTTAATTGGGAAGATCTTGTCAAGTACTTATCACAGGAAATTCTCTATTTCTTTATCCTCTGGAATAGAGGTTGGCACATACAATGGAAATATCCGATGATTGTGCTTAAAACTATACTCAGTAATATTAATAACTATAATAGTTATAAGTATCTCAAAGTCCAATCAGACATTCGTGTTATTAGTGTGGATAATAGCAGAATAGGGGAATGATGGACAGAGCAACATACAGTAGGAACTCTAGTGTTCCAGGAAAGCATCACAGTAGCTGTGATGGTTTTTTAAGAACCCTGAAATTCTGGCAAACTGGATTCTGATGGTACTACTAACTGGATTAGCTCCAAGTAATTACTTCTAAAAGTCAAAGAAATTGACTGGGCATCAGAGAATAATGTTCTGGCAATATTCAAATCCACTGTAACGATCAGCTTGACAACTCATTCTTATTCTGGTACTACAAGAAAGCAAAATAAAACAAAACAAATCAGAAATAAATGCTTCTTCAGCTAGCCACTATCACAGGCAAAGCATTAGTAAACATTAAATGCACTGATGACATGAACACAGTATTATCTCATAATAAAAATGGAAACAGATCTCATGGGCTAGAAACAAATGTTTTGGACTGGTTTTTTTTGTCAATAGTATGGGCAATCAGGGTAGCAGTGTGTGGAAATTTGAAGATCCTATAGCCTTATGAAAGATAAAAAAAATAAAAAGGAAGCCACAAGCATTTTAGAAATTCTAGCTTTCCTTAATCCCCAAGTGAAATTAAAAGTCAAAAGGTTAAGGAGATATCAGGAATTTAAGAAAAATTAAGAATGAAAATCAACATTTCAATTTACTCAAAAACCTTGCTATAATAAACTTGAGAAATACAGAAAATAAATTACTATGTTCTTTATCAATTTCCTTCTGATATAGGTCTGATCACACCTTTCAAAACAGGAGGCATCATAGTTCTATCAGAAAAGGACAAGACAATTGTGGTTCCAAATATAGGATAATTCAGTGCTTATTTACTTTATCCAAAGTATTTACAAGTTGAATAATTTTTTTAAATCTGTGGATATTAACAAAATGATATATTAGCTAAAAAGAAAACTGAGTATGCTAAAAACCTCCTGAGATACAAAGAACAATTTAATTCGATAATTACTTAATAAGTTACACAAATGTGCTGTAATGTAGATATTGACTTGGTTGATTACTACAATGCCTTTGATTCTGTTCTGCACTTATGGCCACTCACATACTGTGAATATTTAAAGCAGACCCAAATATAGTAAGTAGTTGATTTCTACATGGAAAAAAAAATATTGCCTTGTATATTTAGGGCTCTTTTTAGAGATGGATAATTTGATCCAACAAAACTTTCAGTCCAAGACACTGTATGAGATCTGAAAGTCAATGAAAAATAATCTTCTTTCCAAGATTTGACTAAATTTTAAGTGAGAGTTAGACCTTATTCACAACAGAAAGCCATTTCCTCAGTGTAAACCACAAAGTCTATTAGAGATCATTGCTTTTCTAGCTGGAGCCTTATCGGAAAAGGGCAAGTTTATTATCTGGCTACTCTCCAATCCTGCATCATTTTAAATAGCTAAATGACACCTTGATGTTCCCCTGTAAGCATGATATTGCTAAGGGTGGCTAAGCAGATAGGCTTCTAACAACACACAGCTTCTACTAGAGTACAAATATACTTCAAATATTCTTATCTGTGGCATTGGCCACAATCTCCAAAGAGTATTGCACGAATTCCTCTTAGTGCTACAAATTATTTTTAGTGATTTTCATGTAAAATTTATTTTGAGTGGACAGATCTTGATAGCTTCAACCTGAATTATCTTTTCTCACTCAAGTGGTATGGAAAAAAAGAGCCTTTCTTCCTATAATTCCAATAGACTACTATGCATTGAGATAGAGAGAAAATGTGGGGGAAGGAAGGAAGGGAGGGAGGGAGGGAGGGAGGGAGGGAGGGAGAGAGAGAGAGAGAGAGAGAGAGAGAGAGAGAGAGAGAGAGAGAGAGAGAGAGAGAGAAAGAAGGAAGGAAGGAAGGAAGGAAGGAAGGAAGGAAGGAAGGAAGGAAGGAAGGAAGGAAGGAAGGAAGGAAGGAAGGAAGGAAGGAAAGGAAGAAAGGAAGAAAGGAAGA